>NW_020455538.1:510946-522699 GCF_003342845.1 Nothoprocta perdicaria
CCGCCTCGGCCACGCCGCTGCACCCGCGCAGGCGGCCGCTCCTCGCCGCCCTGAACCGGTTCTGGCCGGCGCCGGCCGCCCCTTCCCGCCACAGCGCGGGGCGGCCCTTGCGGCGCCGCTTCCCGCCCGGCGCGCGGGAGCAGGCGGCGGGAAAGCGCAGGAGGAGGCGAAAGGAGAGGGCAGGAGGAGAGGGGAAAGCGGCAGGAAGAGAGCAGGACGGGGAAGGAGCAGTAGAAGGGGAAAGGAGCGGCAGGAGGAAGCCATGGAGCACTCTGTACCTTGAGCCGCCCTCCCCAACATGCTGCGTGTTCCTGTGGAGAGCAGGAGGGAAAAGGGGACTAAGGAAGTTGCTTCCTTGGGAGCTTCGTTATGTTCTCATTTTTCTTGATACCAGTTCACAACTGGAAGGTTTCTGTTGGTTGGGCAAGAGATGAAGTGAAAACTCCTGCAGTCAAAACTGCGTTGAGCGGCTTGGGGCTGTAAAAGCAGGAGCTGCCGCAGTGCCGAGGCCGGCAGGCGCCGGCGTGAGGCAGCAGGACGGGCCCGTGCGCCTCCGCAGCGCGGCGGGAGCTGCGGACAGGGCTCTGCCTGCGGAGGGGGCACCCTGTGGCAGCCCCTTCTGCGTCTAGGTCGGTTACTCGTGGCTATTCTTCAATCTACAGAAAACATTTCTCAGAGAAATGGAAGATCGAGTAAAGGAGACACTAGCAAATAGAAAGGGAGGGTGCTTGGGCCCTGTGTTGATGGACGGTGCTCGTAGCTTTGAGGAAAGGAGAAAGGGCRCTGGTCCTTCCCGCTCCGTATGGAGCCGCACCTGGAGCGCGTGGCGTTGAGGAACCGAAACGTGCGAGCCCTCAGCAAGAGGAGCAGCTCGTGGCTCTGGGGCAGCGCCCGGCCTCTGCTTCGCTTCGCATCCTCCTCGTCTGAAGGAGCACCGTGRCGGCAATGGCTGCGCTGGGGTAAGTTGTTTTATTTTACTTCCCTTAAATAAAATATTTCTGTAGATGCAATTATTGCGCAGAAAAGGAGCGTGGGCAGTACTTGAACGGAAAGCCTCCTGCTCCCTCTCTCTATATATGTGTGTGCGTACATGTATGTRTGCATGCTGCCCAAAGGGCAAGCATCGGGATTGCGAGACCGCAATTCCCGTTATTTCCCTGGSCTCTGGCTGCGGCGCTGGCGGGGCCCTGAGGGCGCGGGGTCCCGAAGCAGGGGTCCCTGAGCGGGGGTCCCGGCGGGCACCGTCCCTCACTGCCCTGCACTTCCCTGGCACCGCGCTCCCAGGAGGTGCCCACGGACAGCGATGGAGCCGGGAAACGTCTGCGGTAAACGGGCCTTCTGCGCGAGCACAAGCATCGCCATGCAGACATGGTGGTGGCCTTTCCGGGAGGAGAATGAAGTTCATCTCCTAAGGCAGTCATAGTTGTTTGTTGTAAGAAAATGGAGGGAAAAACAACACATTTGGCAACAAAGTTGTAAACAGCAACAAATGTGTGGACCGTTGTGGCAGTGGTATGGGGTGAATGATGATCTTTGATCTAATTTTTGCAATTGCAGAGTGCGGGGCTGCTTTTTTTCTGACTAAACCATGGGAGTAGCAGAAAATTCCCATCTCAGGTCCTCCAGATGAAGGCATATCTGAATCAGGTGCGCTTGTGAGGCACCATAATAAACCCGAATTCATAGATTACAGTATTTCTGAGCAAGGAAAATAACTTTTGTGACTTTTTATTTCATCTATTTTATGTCGTTGTGTGCTGTGGCAGGGATTTTTGCAGCCTCAGTGTTTTATTACTGTGTACGGTTAACTTTATATCGGCCTATTTCTGTTGGTGGAAATTTCTATTTCTTAGTTTTTTGAGCTAAATCATTTTGATAGYATTGTTCAATAGTGTGATGTATTTAGCTGTTCTAGTATCTAACATCTCATGCTTAGATGCACTTCCCCAAGGGTTTGTAGCCTCTCCATTGCTGTCCCTGCTTTGTCAGCCAGCTGGCGCATCTGAGTGTCCTACCTGTAGGTGTTCGACTGTAGGCTAATGCAGGGTGCTTTATCTAGTGAAGAGCAATAATTTTGTCTATCAGCTGAGTGACTTCATTAACACAGTCACCAATCTGCCACGTACAGATTTGTTGCAGTGCTGGTCTTGACTTCGCTGCATTGGCTTTGTTTGATGCGTCATTTTAAGTGGCAATGAGTACCCGATACAAGTCTCTCACCTGTCCCTAAGTGATGGGGTGAGCTGCAGGAGTTGCCAGATGCCTTCCGTGCTGTGGAAGGCCAGGCCTGGGCTTGTGCTCTCCCGTGGCTGTTGTGTTTTCTGTTGAGAGTGCACTGATTTTTCTTCTTCCCTCATGCAATAGCTTGTGGATTTGTCAGCAAAATGGTGCTTTGTATTTGAATTTCACTAAGAAGCATCTTTACACTTTGCTACCAATATGTTAGGATCTGTTCACTGGTTCCGGTGATCCTAGTGTGCCACAGAAGTGACACAGAAGTGATTCTGGATGTTGTATACACTTTTGGCAATGTTGTGTAAATAAGCACACTATTACTTTTGCAATAGACATGTTATTTCAAACTGTGAAGACTAAAAATTAACAAATATTTATGACATAAATATGTCAAAATTATGACAGTAAACATGAGCTAATTCCCAGATTCTACTCCAGACAAAACTCACCTTTCATAAATTTTCTGTTTTCTTTACTGGAGATGATAAAGTACGGCTGGCTTTTGTTAGAGTTTCTTGKTTTTTTGTCTTTCCTTTTTCCAGGGACTACATCAGGACTTTAATTAAGCCTGAAGTTATGTCCTAGACTATTTAAGATGATGACTAGTACATTGRCTACATTAGTTTGCTTCTTGTTAATCCTTCAGTTTTACACGTTTGAACCCCATGCCATACTATGGTAAATAAAATATCTCTTTGTCTATATGAAAAAAAAATATTACCACTTATCATTTCCATTATTGTCTCGTATTGGCTCATATTGGCTAGATTTAGCCAAGATAATCGTAGATTATCAATTATGTGGCAGCTTCATCCTCTGTTGTGGCATTTCCCAAAACACTTGACGTGAAAGTCAGTAATCCCTGCTCAGACCCACGCACATTAAGTGAATTCTGAAATTAAATACCCCTTTACATTTAACTTCATGTAAGGTATGTCAATACCAAAAAGAAATTATGTCAATACACAAATGAATGGAAAGGCGTGCTGGTGCTTAGTTGCTTTTATAAGTAGTCAAGATGAAGATGATGTCCCACTGCTGGTTTTGTACCCATCTGCTCTTTGGACAGATAGGCTGCAAATATGGAGTAGCAGGAGGTGATACAGCAGTGCTGTATAATATAGATTCTAGGGMCAGGTTGTGGGTTTCAGTAATCTTAAATACAGATGTTAAAGAGTTGGAAAGATTTAAGGAAAACATAAAAAGGATGATTCAGAGTCTGAAAAAGATGCCTTTACAATTATGCACTTTATTAAGATAAAGGTGAAAAGGTGATTGCCAACTGGCAGCTACACAGGAAAGATGTCTAATGATGTCATCGTTGTTTAATCAAAGGTTTATGAAGAGCTACTGGTAGAAACAGGCCAAGTTGCCCGAATGCATTTTTGAAACTATTTGAGATTTTTCACAGGGATAACCTAACTAAGGGCATCGATATTGCCATATATGTTTTGTTTATTTTGTAAAAATAAAGATGGGATTTCTTTTTAAGCAATTCTAGTTTCCCAAGATTTTGCTTTTCAAGATTGTATTCCYGCTTTATTAAAGAAGGATAAGCTCATGTTGGGGTTTTGCAAAAGAAAGCCGTAATAAAGTCTTTCTGGTTACTAATTTTCATGATGTTGGTAGAATGTTATTTGGTCTTTTGTCTTTTGTCTATGCAATTGAAATAAACTAACTGGTTTTAAAGCAGTTAATGGTAGCCAGGCACACAAAACCATGTCTGAGGCCCTAAGACACTGGGTTAAACAATATGCTGCAGCTTGAACAGGATTATGCTGGATACATATTTCAGGTGCTACAGTCAGGCAAAATTATTTTACTCACATTTCATTCTGAAAAAATAGTAATTTAAAAAAGTCAACAGATCACTTTTAGAACAGTATCATCTGATTAATTTTCTAAAGTTCCTCTGATTTTTGAATCATTCAAAATCGTGCGAATGAGCGTTCCATCGGCAGGTTTTACAGCAATAATCTTTCAGATTTGCTTGAGTATGTAATAAAGATTATCTTGAAATGATGTTGAAGATTTTTTATTCGGAATTCAGCCCTTTGAATACATTGTATCTATAGCAACTTCAGCAGTAGTCGCACTAAACTGGAACAAAATCTGTAGCTACATTGTAGAGTACTTGCATTGTTAGGGTATACTTTTTGATGAAATAATCATTTTTTTGTAACTCTACCGTACATTAGGAGATTGCAGTTCATTTATTGAAGTTATTTCAATTTATTTGATAGATACCGTATCTTTTTAACATACTGCACTGAGAATGGAGTGTGAATGTTCAAAATATGGGCTSTCCTGCATGCTTAGGATTGGTTAAATAAATCATGATTTGTAGTTGTCTGTGGCTTTATTCTGTGTTAATCTCTTCTCATACAAATTCTTTAGTATTCAGAGGGATAGCTGGTCTCCAATTAATGTGTCCGTGAAATTGTATTTCCTTTCTTAAGCATAAGCGTGGCCAAAGTAGAGCTCATTTTCATTGTTTTATTCATGTGTTTTCTTAATAATGTCATAACACTGGTTGTCTTATTGAATCCAAATGGAGCAGATGCATTTTCACTTAACAGCGCTGTGAGAAGCAGAGATTGATTTCTCAGGAAAGTGATCAACATTTCTGATGATTGGTTTATATCCACCACAAAAGCGCTGATACCCCTGTTGTTAGTCAAAAGAAATGACTGATATGCAAATAGATTCCTGTGGAGTCAAACTGGGTTGTGATTTGAGCATCAGTTACGGATCTGCTGTAAGGCATTTCTTTGTACCRTCTCTCAGATTTACAAAGTGACTATCCAGAGATTCCTCAGCTTTTTAATCCTAATACCTGGGGAGAGAACACGCAATTTGCACAGACTTCCAATGTGATATTTTATTAACAAGATTAAATGAGTAAGATAAATTATACATGTAAATCACACAGAGAACAACGTGTGATAGTATGAAATCAGCACATTAATCAGTTTATCAAATTGGTTTATTTGATATGATCAATGGTCTTCATGTTCTTTCATCTACTGCATGACCAAAAAAAAATTGCATCTCCCTTCCCCACTTAAAAAAAAACCATATCGTTCCTTTTCTTTCTGTTACAGAATAACAGACTTTGTGAATAAGGCAAAAACATTAGTGGAAAACTATTTGATTTTACAAAGTTTTGATATTTCCCCAAAAAACATTTTACAATAGTGAGATTAAAGCTAGTGTGGGATGCATTCATGATGGTTTGGAAATTCATAATCGCTGCAATCTACATGATTTGCTGCGTGTATGCCTTGGGTAATCCTGCCTTTGATTGTTCTGCGTTTCTTAAATCCAAACTAGAGCTCATTGCTTCTTTGGAAGGAACCTTTGTGGGGTGTTTAATCCAGTCCATTGCTCTGAGCAGGGCCAGATTTGACGTTTGAGCAGGTTACTTAGTATTGTAGGGTTACAGTACTTGAGTGGTAGAATAAGGTGTGCTCAGATGACATCAAGCTAGTAGAGCCAATAAGCAATGTAGAGATCTGCCAAAAGATCAACAAGTGTGATTGTGGGCAGGTATGGATCTAGATTGGAAGTATTTGATTTTAATTTGATTATCCTCAATAGTTAAATAATAATGCCTTTAAACAAGCAATTTGGATGGGCCAAGGTGTCATGTTTACACAGGCAACTAATGTGATCTTTTTATAATTCTTTAAAAAGAAAAAAGGAGTCTCCATAGTACTGCACTGCACTATAGATGATTACTGTCCCAAAGGAAATTAAGCATCGAGCAAAAAGACCAATATTTTTGTTCAAAAGGAAGGTTCCCTTTCTAAGCAGACAGGAAGCAGTGTCAGTTACAAGAGCTAGTAACTTACGAATGATTTTTGCAGTRCTCATAGCAGACTTTTGCTCAGCTATCAAGTCCACAACAGGGGTTTTTATCTTCAGGCAAAAAATGGAGATAGAATCCTAACTTTTCTGATCACTCCTGCTTTGCATATGCAGTCTTTATGCTTCCATCCTGTGGGGCATATGAGCTTAAAGAGCTCTTCCCCCTGGATGTAAATGTTTCTGTATGATGTCAGAAGTTGTTTAAGTAAAATACTCTCTTATGAATGAAGGAAATTGTAATGTGGAAGAATGATCTTGTCTGTTTCACAGATTGTCCAAACTTCTTAAGTTTTGATATATGGCATATCCCGTCTTGTCCAAGTTGCAAGCTGTCCATAATCGTAATGGAGCCCAGTACAAGTTACTGTACAATATGAATATTTTGGTTAGGAAATATGATTTTAAAATATGATGATTTTTGGTGATGACTATTTTGCACATATCCAGTCTGAAAGTTAAGTTAGGGATAGCATGCATTTGTATAATCCAAAGGATTTCAGAACACACTGGAGTTGGTTACACAGAAAGGCCTGGTAAGTTACATGTGAGAGCCACGTAAACTTTGCTGTTATTMATCATTTCTTAGAATATCCTAATGGAGGTCTTAACACTACCTTCTTTCACACCAGTAAGGAAATCCGAAAGTCAATGTATTTTTGCACTTCCCAAATACTAAACAGTACTTAGCATTTTATCACCGTATTAAAATAAGTGTCTTGACTTACCTTGAGCATAGAGTTGCAAATTGTTGCACCACAAGCTCCAGATTTTTTGCTATATTTTGGCTCACAACRATGAAGATATTCCCTACAGAAGAGTAGCCACAAAAAGACATGTTTTAAGTAAGGGAGTATGCTTGTGTTTTGCCACTCACCTTTTTTCGTCTATATGTATTTMACGTAAACTTTTTAGACAGTGAATTCAGTTCTTTGTAATTTAAAAGAGTCCAGGTGATTCTAAAAGCTACTTTATATTTTTATTTGGAGTATATTTCTTTTTAGAGTTCCTCAGTATGAAGCTTCTTCTGCGTGTTTTCAAACTGCACTCATTTGTATATCTTAAAATAGGAAAATGTAGGCTGATCACAAGTTGACGATATTATCTATGTATTTGGCATCAATATTAGTGAGCTTCTGTCATTTGGCAATTATTTCCATAGTATACCATATGGTAAAGAAAATGTTTTCATTCACCCACATATGACTAATGTTTTATTGATAGCCTTGTACTGTGTGCAATATTACCCCACCATGGGTTGATTAAACTTGAAAATCAAGAACCTGAAGACACATGTGTGCTTCTGCCAAGCAGAAGAGCCTAGATACCAGAACGAAGTCCTGGSTATGTGTAGAATTTCCACACGTCTCCTGAGCTCAGAGAGGTAATTTACAGGGCTGTAGTTCAGCGCTGCTTTTCCTGCTGTGTCTGTACAGGTTGAAGAAGTTGCTCAACCTTTTGTTCTGCACTGTTGCATCTCCAGGCATGGGTGATGGAAGTGACTTGCACCTCACGGCTKTCAGTGTGTGTTACTACACGTGCACTGTGTCTTTCTTTCCATTGCAACAGGGGAACATGGCGCAAGTCAAATGAAACAATAGGGGAGTGATACAAAAGTGTCATGTCTGAGAAGGGTGTAATTGGATCTCATTTTGCAAAAATGGTCACTCATGCATTCATCCTTGCCTGCGAGCACCCCCTGCTATGTGCATTCTCCGATGTCTGATATGGACTAGGCTTTTCTGCAGGCTTGTTATATCAAATCTGTGGAAATTAGAGCCCATATGTTCTAATGCTCATAAAACTACTTGTTTTAAAGCTCCAAAAAGCTATCTCAGAAGATAGTACATCAGGATTTTTCCAATTTTTGAAGTATGGGAAATAATTTACAGAGTACTTTACCAAGCAGTTCTATACATAGATGCTTAACAGACTAAGCAGAAAATGGGAAATGCATRTTATGGAGATGTCAATATTTGCTTTCAGTCCTTCAGCAAAACGATGCTACTGACATGGATTGTGAAGTTATCTAGGAAAGAGATCATATTTAATATGAAGTTTGAGTTGATTTCAGTACAAGAACTTTTTTTTGTATTTAATATTTAAAAATATAAAAATATTCTTAATATCAAAGCGTATGTGTGAAAGGAGACATACAAAAATTGTGTTTTCTGAGCTTTATCCAATTTTACCTGTCCCCTGATTAATTTTTTTAGAGAATGCATTTTGTGAAGACTTTAAATTTCCAAGTGATGATCCAGTGGGATCAGTCCAGATGATCTCTTTAACAGCAGTTCCACAGAAGCATCAGAAATAGCTTGTTCAAAATCTAAACCTGACAGCTTATTTGAGCACCATAGATTGTTTATTCAAGTTTTARGCAAKKTMWKAMMTTGCYTAAGAATGCTGAGCAATGGCCGAATGCTTCTTGGGAGAATTTGCACTGTAACATAATAACATAATGTTGTCTATGTTTATGTGATGCTTTACACTGTGAGAAAATGGGGGGAAGCAGATATGAGAGTGTCACTTGAGAATAGGTACTTAGTGAAAGTGGGGGTTGGTTGGTTGGTTGGTTTGGTTTCCCTCATGTAAAATAGCTATCAATCTTCTTAAGAAGCAAAACCAAAAACTTGTGTTCTTGGAGCACTGCTATTTCATGCCAGTCATCAGGGGGACATTCAGACACCAGGGATGATGCAAGTCTAAGTCTAATCTAGCGTTAGTCTAGTGGTACTTTGGCAGAGACTAAAGCAAAGTAAATGTTTCACTTGGCATCTAGATAGGAATACTTGAACAATTTTGGATATTTGTATCTCAAAAGCAAACAAATGTGTATATGGAAACTACACCCAAAGTCTAAGAATTTTTTCCCAAAGTCTTAAGTAATAACACCGACAAACACATAAACACATTCATAAACATTCTGTCTCAAATGCTGGAAAACATAATTAGTAAGTGATTTGGCAAATGTTGTCTGACCAGCTGTAATAGAAATATTTTATATTTCCGTTAAACAAGGGCCCAGATTTCACTTCAGACTACGAGTTTCCAAGATACGAGGCTGATCTGGCAGATCTGAACTCCTTCGCACTCAGCCACTGCAACAAGCAGTCTGGGAAAAGGGAGGAAGATGAAATACTCTTCTTGGAGAGCAGCTGAATGAAAGTCGCATAAAGGAGAAAGCTCTTTAGTTGAATGCAACCTTGGAAGGGAGAAGTGCAGGGAAAATTGATAGATTTTCAGAACTCGTTTAAGTAGGATAGATGTTGGTGTGTTTGTCACTACTGTATCTGGTATAGTAAACCTTTTTAGAGAAAATTTCTTCATGCTTTAATCTTTTCTCCTGCTGTTGTTGTGACAAGGGKACACCTATGCATCAGTGCACCTAGGTACCTCTTTGTGGTCAAGTTGAACTGACTCATTTTTCAGATCAAGTTTCCTGTGCACACAGGATGTGGATCTCAGCTTGGAACTCCAGCAATTTGAAAGGGAAGAAGAGGGTTGGATGATGGTATCTGAGAAGTAGGAGATCCTTGAATCAAAATTGGCATTGTTTGACCATGCTTACACTTTGCACTGTGTTCTCATTCAGCAGCTCTTGAGAGGGGGATAAAGATGATGGCAATTTGGTAACTGGCTTGGAATCGTGAAGCTGGACCACAGGAAGCTTTTGTTTACTGCAGTCCCCGAAAGGCGTCACTTCAGCAAGACCCACTTCTTTCTCAGCTTCACAGACAGTCTGTGTGTGAAAACACCAGCCGGAGGAGTAGCGTGCCCCTGGAGTGTGTGGGCTGGCTGCTAGAAAGACAGCCTGAGAAGCAGGGATATGCAATGCTAGGATCAGGAACAAAGCAACGTTTTATATTGGGCTGTAAAATAAATTGATTGACTTCCTAGCTCTCTGATTGGCAGAGAATGTACCAGTTGTTTGTCATTTCATGAGGAACCTCTTCATTAATAATTATACAGAAGAGAGAAAATGTCTGTTGAACTGATATGCTGCCACAGGTGAAGTACCGATGAAATACAAATGACCGGTAGCACTGGGCTCCCGAGGAACTTCTGGAGAGAGGATGTGGTGTCTGGGGAAACGTTTTGACATTGCTGACAAAGGAACTTGGTGAGTGATGGTAAGAATGATATCTGAAAACTACACAGATGTGACAAATATACTGTAAGTGTATTTGGAATGTCAAGTTTTGCTGCTGCTGAGCTTTAATAGCACAAACAGCAGGGAGGTAYAGGTCTAAAAAGACTCTAAAGGAAACTGCTGAGTATATTTGGATGTGGAATGGGTATAGAGATGGGGTGGCTCCTCTTGCTATAAACAACTTTGTTAGTGTAAGCAGCTGAGACCTACAGTTGGAATCCAAACTGGTGAGAAATCCATATCTAAATGCATGATGTTTCCTCAGAAATCAGTTATTTAGAAATATTTCCTAGTAATATTTCATGATACTAGATATTCAACTTTTGCTTGCAGAAAGTTTCTACAGCCTTGGTCCTTGTAGGTGGGTATTGCATCATGAGGACAGCTGAAAGTTGCACATGTGCTAGCACAAGGACTTGTTTGCTATGGAGTACATAGATGGCATCTGAAAAGTCATTACTGTATTACAGGGACAGACTGATAGCCAGTCGTCCGTACCTGAAATCTGTAAGGCGAGCGCTTTCKTTTCCATAGTTGAGAAATTCTATACAGAGTCCTGTCAAGGAAAGCAGTATAAAACACCCAGGACTAGCGAGAGGACACACTGCTCTTTCTGTACGCCAGAATCTTTTYTGATGGCTGGAATGATCTGATGTGATGGGGTGGGAAAAAGAAGAGTAAAAGCACATAGAGGAAAGAACACTGCTTGTACAGGAGGTGTTTGCCAGGAGTCTCGAGGGCAGGGAAAATGGTTCCTGCCAAGATGTAGTCTGTAGAGCAGTGGAGGAAGCAAAAATCCCGCGTGGGAACTAGTGCGGTTGTATGAGGCTGGCAGAAGGGCTAGTTAGAGCATCCTGCCCGCCCGCTCGCGGGAACCCCTGCGAGCCTTTCCAAACCGCGCAGTGCCGTTATGTAACAGCGTGCACTGCTTATGCAATTTCTCTCATGCTGGCAAGAGGGATTCCTGCAAGAGATTATGGATTATCAGAGCAGCAGTTTTTGTCCAATTGTGCAACAGTTAGACTAGAAATTATGTGTTTGGATAAACAAACCACGTAACAAAATTCCTAAATTGGTGGCATTTTGTAGCAGATTGAGAACCAGGTTTTGGAGTGGCTAATGATACATCCAGAGATGGCCTGGATTATTTCCTCTGCAGATTCCCCAAGGGAGGAAGAAGCTGCTACATGGAGCTGTTAGTGTGAACTTCAACGGCACCGCCTTGAAGCAGCTTCTGTCCTGCTAGCTTTTGTGGAAGTGGTAAATTCTTGTTAGCCCCGAAAGGAGGACGTGCACGGAGGTGCGCGAGGGAGAGTTGGGGTGTGGGGCACACGGCTGCCCCGTGAGCAGGGGGAAGGCAGGCCGGGCTCCGGGCGGCCGGGCAGGGGGAGGCCACGCGCTGCGCCGCGGGGAGCTGTGTGTCCGAGGCCGCGTGCTGCGAGCGGGTGCAAGCGAGGCACCGCGCCGGGATGGCGGGCAGGGGGCCGTGCCCCGGCCC
>NW_020455538.1:523397-572223 GCF_003342845.1 Nothoprocta perdicaria
GGGCGAGGGCTGCCCCGGCACGGGGAGCCCCGTGCTCCTCGGCGCGCGCTCCAGCGCTGCCCCCGCGCGAGCGAAACGGGCGGCGGGGCTGGCGGGCAGCGCAGCGCAGCGCAGCGCAGTTCAGCACCCTGCGCAGCGGCCGCAGGCGGCTCCGCAGCGGCCGCCAGCCCCGCGCCCCGCGCCCCTTCCCTGGGTGTGGTGCGGGCTCGGGTCTTCGCTAGGCTCCGCTTTAAGCAGCACGATGTGCCGCGGGACTSATTTCCCATCCGAAGTGTTTTGTATCTAATAAAACACTGTTCAAAAACACAAGCTGATACGTTTATAAATAGCAAGATAAGRATCAGTGGAGAATTAATGTTTGAAGGAAGCTACAGAAAGCTGGCATGTTGTTATCAGAGGAATTCCTAATATTTTGCGGTAACAATTATGTGGCTTGGTTTTGGAATAACAACTTTGTTTATAGAAGTTTGGAAATTRGTGTTGCTTGATAAAATTATGTAAGTTTTGGCTTGCAGCACTGCTTAGAGAATCTGGAATCCGAACATTGCTGTCAGGATGTTGCTCAGCTGGAGTATCGCACTGAGCATTGCACAATTACAAGTATTTGCGCTGTTGTTTGCTACATCCGCGCGTTCGATGCTCCAGCCCTGCGCCATTAGGAGGCTGCGCGCTTAGCAGAGCTCCGCTCCCGGCTCTCTGAATGAAGGGGATTCGCGTGGTTCCCGGAGCCTTGGCTGCCCAGCTGCCGGGGGGCACTTTGTTTACCAGCAGCACTACACCGTGCCCATCTGCCTGCATCCTTGGGGCCAATTCCTACCCATTAGTGCTCTGGCTTCGTTTGCATTTCTTCTTTTTTAACTTTTTATTCCTACATTGTACTTCCACCGTGATATTGGATGTTGCTATAGTTGAAGAAAAATACATTTTCTCACTGTTTGGAATATAAATGCAGTAGGCTGAGCCTTCTTTTGTGTAGCAAATCTCGGATTTAATGGGCAGGAGTTTTAAGCTACATTCTATCTGACTGTATTACATTTTTTTAAGGTTGCCACTCACTTAGGTCCACTTAGGTCCAGATTCTAGAGTATTTTAGCTCTCTGCATGTTAACAATTTTAGAGTATGCTGTAAAAACATTACATAAAATATTTTTAATAGAAATTTGTAACTGTTTCAGAGCAAGCCGGCTTGCTTTGGCTGTAGTATCTGTTGCAAATACAGTAGATGTCTGTGTAGGGCAGCTGATGGATATTTTTCATGTATACCCTAGGTATACTCTGTATTTTCAGCTGTTGCGGAGTCCTTGTACTCTCAGTCAATAGAACTGGAGGATCAAAGGAAATAAAGTAACAAGATGTGTCTTATTTGCACTGGTCGAGATTCAGAGGTTACACAGAAGGTAACTTGGTGTGTTGGAGACAGCTCAAGACAGCTCTTTGGCCGGTGCAGGCTGTTATTGAGATGCGTGTGTGTACACACAGGCACATTTAACCACCTAGTCCAACTCCGAGGTTGCCTCTTGGTGGGTTTTGGCGTGGTTGGAATACATTCAGTTTTGTGGACCTAAAACTGTATTTGAAACTCAGTGACTCTGCAGCTGCCTAGGTTACGTAAAGGAAATGCGAGTTTTGAGATTAAAAGATTATTTTTGGCTCATGACTGAGGGAGTTTGCCTGTTTTGGAATAAGGGTGCTGTTWAAGAGAACATAGTACTTAACTGCAGAACAAAGCAACTGCATGTTGAAATAACACGTGTTGTATCTCTGCTTTTTTCATTTCATCTGTCTCTATGATGTAAATTATTAATTTTTCATTTTTTTCACACTCCTTGTGGACCTTCTTTCAAATAGGAATACGTTCTGTTTTCAGCTAATAAAATGATTTGAAAGGGGAAATGCAGGATCATTGTAGGGAAACATTTTGAAAAGGGTAGGCAGAGGAGAGGTAGAGCTGTTTACGTGGAATCTCCTGGTGCAACTCTTCACTGCTCCTCCTGAAATTTTCCTCACTGGCTATTCCTTTTGCAAATATTTTCAAATATATGTTGAAAGAATGGTTAGTATCTTAAATATTGGAAGCTGGTGGTKTTAAGCACAAATCCTGGTGAGCTGACGAAGGCAGGTATCTGGGCATTGGGAGCTGTTCCTCGAGGGCCGCGGAGCCCGTGTGCAGAGCCGCCCTGCTGCCCTGCTGGGCAAGGGCTGCCTTCCTTCCCCTGCACAGCCCCGCTCCCTCCGAACGCCGCTGCCCCGACTCCCTCTGCTCCCCAGCAATGAGGTTTACAAAAAGTTTACTCCTGGCTTTACTAGGTAAAATCAGAAAACACTTGGCTTAATGCATACAGTATTTTTTAATAAACCAGGATAGACTGTGGAAGTCTTTCATATAACGAGTCAACATTTTCCAGGCTGAAAAAGAATTGCACTGGGTTGTGGTGCGTGTGCAAGCTTCCCTGTCTGAAGGACTGGCCRTTGGAGGCATGTGTTGCTCTTAATACATCCCTGCTCTGCTCCCTAGGACTGTGGCACTGTTTTTCAGTGGTTTTCCTTAGCTGTTAAGCTTAATTGCACAGACCAACATTTTGTAGTCTGCAGGGAGTGTGAATAAATGGWGTTACCTGTGTTGAAAGGAAAATGAGTTTTACTTGCCAGTCTTGTTCTGAGCCGAGGTGCTGGTGAAGAAAATGAATAGAGTGTTTCAATGAGCACATAGTGGGCAGAGTACCCGAGTCCCAGACTCGTCTGTCTTTTTAAGTTTTCACCCTCTTTGTTAAAAGATGAAGGCTATTTTCAAACAAAAGGCTGTGTTAACGTGATGTAAAACAAATACTGTAGATTCTTCTTCTTCTTTTTTTTTTTTTTTCCAGATAGCTAATTCATATTAGAGTGCATTTAATCAATATTGCATCAAACACAAGTGTAGTATTTTTCTAATACTGGGCGGTGAAGCAAAGCTCTTAAGATTGCTCCCTGCAGAGTGTGTGTGAATTGGCTGTATGTTTTGCAAGGCCTTCCCATTCTGCAGTTGCTACATGCTTTAGAGATAAGTGCCTTTCCAGGTCATGCAACCYGGAGCACGCTGCGGTTGGGCCTCTGCTTGACAATCCTTGGATGACATGGCCTGCGTAGTACTAAAATACCTCTGCCTCTGGTCAACAATTGTCAGCTTCTACAGAAGGAAGTTCCACGGCACTTTCAATCTATAAATATACTTATGTAATAAATAGAAAAAAAATGTTAAGGAGTGCAGATACATTGTTTAACACACTCTTGTATTGGAAACAAATGTTTTTAAAGAAAAACTCCAATTAACCAAGATGTCATTTCTGAGGATGAGTCATTTCTGTGTTCTCAGTMTTTAACAAATGAGTCTTTGATTTTCTTCAATCAGTGGTTGATCCTACAGTATCTATATTGAAGTTGTAAGAAAAAATGTTCATGTTCTGGCAGTGCCACTCCACTAGAGGTGCCAGGCCACCRGAGAACCGTAGTTCTAAAAATTCCTGTATTTTTAGCAATCTATTTTTTTATATAAAAATATATATACTTATGTATCTTCCTCTCTTCTCCTTCGTGTTTTCTCATTAAGTCTTACTGATTACCTGGGAAGAATATAGAAAAAAAAATATAGGACAGATTTTATCCCCTAGAAAACATTTATTTCTAAAATTATTGTGTCATACAAAATAGCCTCAATAGTGATRGAGTCTCTTTTAGGATTTTTCAGAACTCTTGTTCTCTGGTGGCCTGGCACCTCTAGTGGAGTGGCACTGCCAGAACATKAMCATTTTAAGGAAGAGAACAAATTAAAACCAGATCATGAAGTTAAGGTTATTATAGCTGTGGGGAGGAAACAAGGGCAGTTGTTCCTCTGCCGTGTCCTGCGTGGGGTTTGGCCTGTGGGTTTGCTGGTCGGGGCAAGGAAGCAACCGAGGCACTCCCTTCTGCTGCGTGCACTGCTGGGTGCCGCTCGGGTGATGGGCCTGGCTGCCAGCAGCCCTTCCAGCCCGCAGGAGGAAAGCCAATTTCTCTTTCAGTCTTTGTAYTGATGGTATGCTGGTCTGTGGCTGATTTATGTGTGTGGCCTTCCTGCCTTTATGCATCCAAGAAAATAGTTTATGTCTCTTACCAGTCCCTGCATACTTTTCTTGCAATTTGTAAACAAAATCCCCTTGAAATATCTCAGTGTGCAGATCCAAATCATCAATATGACTTTTCTGGCAAGAGATCTTTTTTCCTGCATGTTACCTTTTATAGTTCATGAATAACAACTGCTAATATACATGATATTACTTTTATACTGTGTGTAATCACAGTAAATTAAGTTTATAACTTAGAACATTTTAAAAATAACCAAAAGTTATTTCCTTCTATGTGATTATGGAATAATTAGTGAGATATATATCCTAGAATAGGAATAATAACCTGATGTGAGATTTGCACTGCGAAGAGTTAACTATCTAACAGGGATCTTTTGCATGATTCCCAGGGGGCATAAGTGAGGAGCAGCAGTGAAGAAAGCTGTAAACCAGGTAATTCACTTCAGCCGTGCTTGTAGAGTGAAGCAGTTAAACAGCTGGGCCTTGGTTAGGCTGCAGCTTGAGCAGGGATTTCTCCTTGTGCTTCTGTCTGGAGCCCATGGGAGCAGTAGGTGGAAGGGTCCCTCTTTCTTCCATTCACAGTGGTGAGTTTGCTGTGCAGACCAAGTGTTTCTTTGTTTTTCTGTCTAACATATGGTAGTCAGTTCAAGGGGACATCAATTCTTGTTGGATCTGGCTAGGCAAATCAAATATATATGCTAGGCTGGTGTTGTTAACAAGTAGGATAAACTCCATCCTCATCATATCTGACACCTCTAGTGCCTTTGTGGCCATCCCATGTGGATTTTGTCCAAGATGATGGAGAAGCCAACTGYCATAGCCAGCAATACTTACTGAAGGTATTTCCTGATCATAGGTTGGTGATTRCGGACACCCTTGTTTTCTAAACTTGAACTTTTCCATGTAGCCTTTGAGATGTAATGCTTTGAGAGCTTTAGGTCTGTGGGTCCAGGAGGCTGGAGGCAGACCCGTCAGGAGGCCTGGCAGGGAGTACGAGGTGGGCAGCAGTGCGATTACAGGGGTGCCAGGTAGCTGCAGGTAAACACTGAGAATGGGCGCGTTAAGCAGGCGGTGTAATAGCGAGTTAACACGTAGGTAGCAACAGCATGTGTAGGCAGGAAATGTTCCCTCTGATATTTAGGAGAATAATCATGGGTGCAGGGGACAASAGGAGATGCGCTGAGGGCGATAATTGGCAAGTGGCAGGTTAACATGATGACAAGCTCTACCTTCAGCCAGAGTTTGCTGGTGCCAGGATGTGCTCTGTAGTTAGGTAGTCCGGTGTATCTCAGGCCTGGGAGCCCTACATCTCACTCAAGAGCTTGTCCACTTTCTCCATAACTGGTGCCTCTGCATTTCTTGCCAGTATTAAAAGGCTTGACTGTATAGTGGATAAATGATCTGAACTCCACCATTTTCTTTTGGTGGCTGCTTTTACACTTTATTACATTTTTCAGAGGTTTTCCCACTGGTGGAGCCCAGGTATGAGAGCAACGACTTGGCTGCTTCAATATCTCCATGTCCTTGTTTAAAGCAGCTGCTGTTCGAGCCCAAAAGCAGCCAACGTGGATGCAGCGAGCAGGAGAGCTGCCTTCCCGAGAGCTTCCCAGGGCTGTTGCTGTGGTACCTCCTAGGGAGGCACAGAGCGCTTCAAAGCAGCACATTAGGGGATGCTCTTCTTGTACACGACTAATGACTTTCATTTTGCTGAGACTGCCTCTGGCTTCAGAGAGATCACAGTTCTCACCACTTATTCAAACAGACTTTCCTGGCTGCTGKTCTTCCTTTTTGCTTGTATCAGAAAGCTGGATTTTCTCTGCTTGTCATAGTTGCTCTCTTTGCAGCTCAAGGAGGAAATGTCCACCTAACATTTTTCTAAACTAGATTCCTCTAGGGGTGCCTAATACAGCTCTTCATATTAGGTTGACTTAAGATAACCAAAAGGAGGGATTGTGAATATTTGGTATTGTCAAATGTCTGGACTGTATCTTCTTTGCTTTCCTAAGGTTCAGGTCCTTTACTTAAAGTGAGTTCTTCTTGTGTTGGCTCTTCTTTGAGAAATCAATGAGAAATTCTGTACCAGATAGGAGTGTGAAGGCCTTTATAAAGAAGTCATTAAAGTAAATGAAATAACTTCTAGCAAAAATTTAATCAGTTTACTGTCTACACCTCTTAAGACCCTCCTGAAGTTGTGTCCAGGGTGAAGTGCTGCAGCAGCATAGGATGGGCTTTCTTGAAACAAGGGGTTTGCAGTTTTCAGTCTGTTAATACACCCTCTGAGGAGTGGTAATCTCTGTGTTCGCTGATTTCTCCGTTCTTCATCCGCTCAGATTTTGAGTGCTTCAGGCAGCTGCTATGAGGATGGTGCTTTTGGTTTTCCCCTCTTTCTTTCTCTATCAGCATTGATTATATTAGCTCTATTGTCATCACAGGGTCCCTTGCATCAGAGTCGAGGAGAGAAGCAAATTCTATTTTGGCAAGAGAAGTTTGGCAGTGAAATCTTAATCCATGTCTTCCAAGTGAAATCTTAATCCATGTCTTCCATTCTCAGCCTTTGAAAACATTTCATTTTTCAGATCCAATTTCAGCTCTCTCTAGAGTACATCATTGCCCAATCATTGGATTCCTGTCCAAATGAAATCTTGCTGGGACCATTTCTAGTTCCTGCTTTTGCTTCTGATTCCAGACATTCAGGAATAAAATTACAGAATTATGGTTATCACCATGTTTTTTTCGTCTGTGGGGCCTTGTTGCTGATGCTTCTGGAGCTGTGAAATCCTACAGATTCAGTTAACAATTGCCCTGAGAAGCATCCGGCTATTCTTGTCAAAATCAAGAGAAAGGCTGATGTGGATGGAGAGCCTGTGTCGTGCTGCACGTCAAGCAGTCTTTGCATGGTCAGGTTCTCAAGGGAATTTAGATGCCTAACTCACATTTAAGTTGTTGAGGGACTCCAGTCACTTCTGAGGGCTTAATCCCTTGCCACTTTGACCTTTGTCGCAGCTTCTCTTCCAATAGGAGAAACACYGTAAAACTAATAATCTTTGTCAAAAGAGCAAGAATGGTCAGTGAGAGTCACTGACCCATCAACTAACGTTTCAGTCCATCATATTCATATTAATGAGAATTCAGCATTTAGAATGGAGGTTTGGTAGTGTGAGTAACACAGAATATCAAGCATGTAAGATGTATTTAGGTTTTAAAAGGTATTTTCTAGTGTTAGAGTCCTTATCATGCATATCCACAACCAGGGCCTACTATAGTTGTTTGTGTATATCTATATAGGAGGTAAGAGGTATAATACATACAAAATATTTATGTTTTCCTTTGCATTACRTTTTTWAAAAATATATTTCTTGATTCTCATACTCTTTTCATAGTCTTGTACAGTTCAAGATCACTATTTTGCTATGAAATCTCATTGGTCTCTCTCTGACCTCTGAAATATAATTGTATTATATATAGACATACGTGTGCACACAGCTCTTTAAAACAAAGATGTTGTTTAGGCAGGATTTTCACATTCAGATCCCTGACAGTTATTAAATAAGCACATTAGGGCACTCACCTCTTGTCTCTGCTGTTAAAATAATTTTAGAGTAGATTAAAATAATTTATCATTTTGAACAATCATGAATGTTTCAGATGTTATGTAGAGGAAATGGAACAAAATAAGGAATCAATAAGGAACGTAAAACAGAATTCTTTCCAAATAAGATGTGAGCTGCTCTACTGAGGGAGGGGAAAAGACTTAATTTACTTTCTTCTTGTCATCTTGCATAAGAGTTGATTGTARCCACATCTTAGGGAAATAAGTCTCGGAGGGTTCACGCTGTCCTGTTTCGCAGGCCAGAGGCACGCAGGCTTGGCTTACCGCTTCATCTCCCRGCAGATGTTTGACCCAGCAGATTGCACTGTGCTTGGAAACTGAAGACTGCTGCAACAGGCTCTCAGAATGAGATCAGAGACATTTCGGCTCTTTCCTGGAGACTTATGGGCACCTAAGGTTTGCTGTTGGCTGCCGAGTTCCAGTATGTAGCACATGCAGCCGTGCATGTYGGCATCCCCGCTGCGGGAACCTGGCAGGCTGGGGAACCTGGCAGGCACTGGCATGTTACGGTCCACGTCGCTCCCCTCGGCTCCATCTTGGCCCCTGCCAGCTGCAGTTCCCCAAGTACATTATAGTATTTCCATGTTGAGGGCTGTTCTTCAAAGACAGCATGATCCTCTTTCAGCCCTTTCGMTGATGGGACTGCCCTTCTGCAGAATAATGAAACAAGCAATTTGGTACGCAGAGTTCTCATTACTGCCCTAATAGCTTAGTGAGTCACAGCTMAGACAGTGAAAACTCAAGTTTGTCCCCTGAAATACTGCATTGATGCAGGGAGAGGAACCAAGGAGCCTGAGACTAAACAATTCTCCCCCCGGCTCCTTGATTTGGAAAGATGGAGAGGTCCAAATCAGCAATTAAGTGAAGGCAAGTATAGATTAATCAGGCTGGCCACAGTTTGGAATAAATTCAGTGAGATTTTAGATTTTGCTGCTGGCAGTAAAGGCAATGAACCTTGTATTTAATAATTCAAGATCTAAAAATCAGTCAAATTACTCATCATAATCATCCATAGACTTTTGCTGCCAGAGCTCTGATCTTCTTAGCTTCATCTGTAAATGAAAGTTATCTGGAAAGTTGAAGTTGGAAGACAAATATTTGATTTCCTTAGAGATTGCTAATCCTGATGAGGAACACGGGAATAATGTTTTGTTAAATGCTGCTCTGCTAGGGAACAGTTGTTGGCAGAAGGTGGGGATCTGGAGTTCTGAGCCCTCTTCAGTTCTGGCTGTCGTTTTCTCTCTCTCCATTAGTCTTCGAAAATAGATGATCGGTACAGATTGGTCGTAGTTGCCAAAAAAAAAAAAAAAAAGGTTCCCCTAGGAAGCAGAAGTAACTTTACATGTTGCCAAGTTTCTATTTTCCCCAAACTCCATGACGAGAGCCATTCCAGGCTCTCTGGTTCTGCTCATCTCTGGTTCTCTTCCGAGTTTCTGCAGCAGGGGCTCCGTGGTGCAGGAATCACAGGCCGCGCTGCCCAGCTCGCCCAGGCTCGCGTGCCAGCCGCCCCGGCGCTGCCTGGGGGGCAGCAGATCCCTGCCTGGGTCCCGCTGCACTGCCCTGCCCTGCACTACCCTGCGCTGCCCTGCACGCTCCTGGCGCTGCCGGCCTCGCCGCGGCTCTGCGTCGGCGCTGGGTGTTGGCCCTCCAGCTGCTCAGCRTGCGGGCAGGCTGCACCAGGCTGCAAGGGCCCCTTCCGTGGGCACCGTGGTGCAGGGGACAGAGACACCAGTGGGAAGAGTTAGGTCGTTGCAAACAGGTAAAGTTCTGAYTTTCATACCTGCAAAGCTATTGCAAAAATAGGAGGATCTGGAACATGTCCTGTTTTATAACAGAACAACAGTCTTTTAGAAAAAGATTTTTCTTTGGCAACAGCAAATCTGCTGGTCAAACAGGCAAACAACTATCATTAGTCATGCGTAATTAAAACAAAGAGTATCCAACTGCTGGCGCTAACAGTTTTGTCTTGGAAGGATCTAATTAACATACAACATTTCGTGCAAAAATCTCCAGTAGTTTTTGTTACGCAAATTTCAATGTAAATGAAGGAGGTATATATATTCTGTACAACATGCTGTTCTTTTTCAATATTTATTCAAATATACAGGAACAAGATAACTATCCAGTTGAGTATAGCATCTGTGATATATACCTGTTAAATCTGCATACTGCAATTCTATCAAAAATATGCAGGGACTTTATTCCCCCTAGAAAATGTAGACATACATAATTTATAGCATATCAAAGCATGCCTTTGGTATTTCACTGGGTTCRTGTCAAGAAATGTTTTAAATTGTTGTCAGAGCAGAATATAATTCACCATTGTAAACACATTTTCAAATGCCTGATTTTTATTTGACTTTTATTCTGACTAAAGTAATCATATGGAAGGAAGTCCTTTGACTATAATGAACTTAAAGGACTTGTGTGGAGTGACTGAATAAGCAAACTATTGTACAGTGTGTCTCCTACTGCACTTGRTAGCTTTTCTTTCAGTAATAATGAATGAAATAGAATAAAACCCAAATAATATGAGATAACGTGTATGTGTATATGTGTGTGCGTGTGTGTGCATACACGCTGGGATCTATTTTGATAGAACTATTATTGGGTTTTATATTAAAAGGTGCTAATTTTCTGTAGCTGCTGACAGTTTCCCTAACCATTTGTTATTCTAATACATCAAGACGGATCACCAGCTGTATCTTCAGAGCTCTGTTCACTTTTTAGCCAGTGCTCGCAGGCTGCGTGTGGGAAGGGAAGGGCTGACAGCAGCTGTGGCCGTGGCAGTCGCCGGGCTCTGGTGAGGGTGGCTGCCCGGTATGAACAGGAAGGTGCTGTGGAAGGGGCTGCCTTGTGCTACCGTGGAAGGAACGTTGTGTTGGAGGAAATGAAAATAAAGCTTTATTATTTTTTTCTTCTTGACTGCTGCTTGCCTAGAATTTCCTCCAATTGTTTCTTCAACCCTGTTATAAAGAAATATTGCACTTTCCAGTAGACAATATGTGGCAGAGTCATTGATTCTTCTAAATATGTTTAATCTCTGTTAGCAATCCAGTGCAGTGCTTGTACGAAAACTCTTTTTTAGCATGTATTTCTTCAGCATGTTTCAGTAAGCTACCAGCTGAAGCACTGAAACACCCAGGCTGAGGCTTTACGTCCATTACAGAAGTTCTGATATTGATGATACTGGTGAAAGTTTATGCAAAGGCGACACGTGAGCAAGTTAAGTGGGATCAGAGGCACCAGAGCCTCTGAGAAGAGCAACAGCCAGGGTTTTTTTTTTTGTGGTTTCATAGTTTGATTTGTTCAGCAAAGTTCAGTCTCCTCTTTCAAATTAAGAAATCCAGTAATGACCAGAGCAGTCCCAGGAAACTTGGGCAGCGCTGGCGCTGYTCTTGTCAGCCCTGCTAAAGGAGAGCTGATGCGAGTGGGTCAGTCCTGTTGCTCCTCTTCCACAGCACAGGTGCTGGTATGAGCGTGTAGGGAGCAAGTCCTGCAACCCGAGGAGGGAGGAGCAGAGCCCATTTCTGTCTCTCTGCTTTTAGCTCTGAGAAGGTGGCTGGGCGAAGGTGGGAGCGCCGGCGAGCGCAGGGGAAGGCGGAAGGGAGCAGGGCTGCTGTGCAGGCCGAGCTGCTGGGGGGAGCCCCAGGGCAAGGGCTGGCCGGTGGGGCTGCGAGYGGTGGGGAGCGCGGGCTGGCACGAGGGCAGCACCACCCACCTGCCACGTGCTCGTGGCTGCCGTCTGCCAGGGCAAGGCCCGTGTGGTGGCACCACTGCACACAGGTGCTCGCCTGCTGCTGCGGGCTGCCCTGTTCTGACACAAACATTAGCCTGAGCTGGGAGTGTTCATCACRCGTGTATTCAAAACGTGCGCTGCATAAGCTCATGGAGCCCTTTGTAACCACCCAAGTTCCTTCCCTTGGAGGTGTGTAGGGAGTGGAGAGGCCGGGCGGCCGCCTCCGTGCAGCGCTGCTGTGAGCAGGGCCGGAGCCGGAACCCTCTGCTCGGAGATATTGGGAACTTCATGATAGCTCTTCATGCTACYGTGCTAGCCTGAAAGGCACTGAAAGGCCGTCATTGATGAGCAGCTGGTGGGCCCTGCTCTGCTGCAAGGTGAGAGCCCGTGTGACGTGTAKGCACAGGGTGAGGAGATGCAGCCCCTGCTCCTCAGTTGGGCTGCTGGGATCGAGGGGTGAGGAGCTGCCTGGGACAGACCTTTCTAGAGAAATATGACTTCTGCAGTTTGGTTTTGGAATTSTGAAATCTCATTTTACTGGTTTCTAATTATTTGAAAGAAGCTTAATGGGGAAGAGRAGGACTTAGCACAGGAGGTTTGCCTGTTCTTTGGAATTATGTCTGGAACTCCAGATATAATCTTAAATTTGGATAAGTTATAGTGTCACTTAATTTTAAAACAGAGCTGTAAATGCGTGATGGTAAAATGAAAATGTTAAATATTGAGGCCWGTGTTCTTCCTCAATGGTCTATTGCAGGCCTGGAATAAACACATCTTGTGTTGAATGTGACGTGGTTCAAAGTATATATAATTACTGATGGAATTCATTATCAGATGCTCTGTATTTAGATCAGAGCCCCGTGACTGAAATCTAGTCTAGTGTTGCATGCAGCAGCAGCAGGTGCCCTGCAGAGCCATTGTGCCCGGGCTGCAGCGTGCGGCGCGGAGCGGCTCTGCGCGGAGCGGCTCTGCGCGGAGCGGCCGCCTCGCGCGGGGCAGCTGCCCCGGCCCAGCTCCTGGCCGGCCGCTAGCCCAGCGCGGGGCCGGCAGCCCCTGCCGCCCGTGGGGACTCCCAGCTCACAGGTCACAGCTCACTCGCAGCTGCTTTGSCTGCTTTTCCACCTTCTAACCTAAAAGGAACGATAAAGTAATACAGCTTTCAGGGAGTTCTTTATTTTYTTTTTTAATTGTAGTCAAGGTATATGCTTATGTACATCTCAGTCCCTCCACTCATACTTGGAAGCTTTTTCATATTGTGTTTTTTTCTGATTTTGCCATAGAAATAATGGTAAGCCAGAGGTGTCAAATTGGCTAGACCAGGTTTACTGGATTTTTAGACTGATAAGATGCTCTTTTAGCTTAATTGTAACAGTAACTGGGAAACTGTCCTGAAAGAAATTGATCAGTATTAACTCGTTTTGAAGTAAATTATAGGTGAGGCTCTCTCAGACTTTGAGTGGTCAAAGTCTTTAAGAAATTGGATGCTGTTCCAAGTAAAATCCCCACATAATTTGATATGCTGAGCTGAAGCAGTAAGTTTTCAAAGAAGGCCATGAGGATGGATGTCTTGTCAAAGATAAATAGATGAATAAACTGTGCTTGTCTGCTCAGCTACAGATTCTGAAAGTTGGGCTTATTTCCACAAGATAAATTATTCCAGGTTTATTTAAAATTTCAATGCTTCAGTGGGCATCTCTATCTGGTCTAAAAGCAGTTATTTCAATTATTCTGTTCCTAGYTGGTTTTGGTTTTAATATCATATTACAGCAGTTTTGGGATCAAAAAGATCCAAATTAGGATCAAATTAGAATAGAGGATTGTGGATCAGATTTTTAGCCATTTTTATCAGCGAAAAAATGAGCACAACTGTTATAAAATTGACTTATTTCAGGATTTGTATTTATGAAATACTGAGTTATCTATTAAAGTATATATATTTGACCCATGATGAAATGTGTGAATGAATACCAACGAGAATTAAAAACTGCAGTATGTTAACAGCTATTGTGTTGCTACTGAATGCAAAATGAAGTAAATAATAATAAATAAAAGCATTTATATGAGTAAACATTATTGATATATTTACTATACTGTAAAATGTATAATATATTTACAAAGTCTTGATTTATTCTGTATTAAAAGGTATGTATGCATTTATCTTGATGCATTGTCTGATATAACTTATTTTCAGTAATGCACTTTTTTCATAGAAATTGAGTAACCTGGCAAAATGACTTGTAAGATGTATAATATTTTTTAGAAATGTTCAAGTGATTCACTATCTAGCAACTGCTTTAGGTTGCCTTGGTGGAAGTTAAATTGTATTGCTGCACTTAAGACATACTTCTTATGATTGGACTCGCCAGGCCACTTCTGAATTCTAATCATGCTCCCACTTCAGCAATTTTATACTGTTGTAACTCTCCTTCAGCATGGTTATTAAGTAAATCTAGAATGAAATTTTGAAAAAGTGGTTGAAATGCTAATATAAACAGCAAAAGTAATTTATTAGTCTGAGTTCTTTTTCCAAATATTTAGGGCTTCTCATACCATATTCCTTTTTTTCCCGGTTGGTCCTAGACAGTTAGGTGTTGTGGGTCTGTGAGTATAGGGAGCTGTTCTGTTCTTCAAAACCTCTGCTTGTGGTATATGATAACATGTAAGAGTTAAGCTTGTATTTCTCCATTATAGAAATTATATTCCTCTCCACACAGAAGAATTTAACTATTCAGTTTACTTTAGTGCGACATCTCTTTGCCTGCTTTAGTTGCATATGAGGCAATTTCATGTACGTATTTTTTTGAATAGGAAATTAGTGTAGCTCCCGGGTTGCAGTGATGTTTCAGCTGCGTCCATCTTCACAAGCAAGACGAGGTTGTGGCTTCTGCCTTCAGGGGATCTTGGCCGCACGATGCGATGGAGCTGCCCGCGAGGTTTCCTCGAACACGGAGCGGCCGCTTTGGGATCTTCCTGTGTTGCTGGTCACGCATGTCCTGTGAAATCACATGTGAACTACCCATCAAACAATTTTCCCAGCYAGATGATGAGATAAAGCCACAAGCGTTTTTTGGGATGCACAYAGGTCATATTGCAGGTTGTGTTTGATAAGCATCATTGTAGCTCGTTCAGACTGCAAGCTTCTCAGGGTACACATGCTCTCTCCTTTGCTTCTACAGCCAAAGGCAGTTAGTTGGGACTCCCCTTTCCCTTCTGAAGTACAAAGAGCAAATAAAGAAAGAGGTGACAGAAAGTGGCATAGTAATAGATAGCCCTTGGAGGAGACCAAAGGGAACCATATTCGTGTTGTGCTGATTCCTTTCTTGGTGTCTCTTCACTGTGCAATCCGTGTTTACACATGGATGTGTGACCTCCTAATCTCTGAAGCTTTAAAAAGAGAGCAAGTCCCGTGATTTCAGATCCAGACGCAGCTATCCAGGATCAGCCAGTATACACCAAGAAAGCCCTGGCASGCAAACCACACTTGGGAGGGCCAAGGTAAAAAATCCTGTCAACCTTTGCAAAGCCAAGTAGTTCAGCTCTCCTTCCTTCCCAAGCATGTGGTCCCTGACCCTTGAACAAGAACATGACAAGATCAACATGAGACGAGAGGGGAGAAGTTTGTGGAGAGAATAATCAGTCATTAAGAATGCATCARTGCTGTGCTTTGGTCACACTGGTGAGTAAATATGTTACAAAAGTAGCCTAATTAGAATAAGCAGTTTTCCCCCTGGCTGGGGCAATTGATACAGAAAATTGTACTTAACTTTTTAATTTGAGGCCCATTAAGTAGTAAAAGATGGGAGAAAGAAATACATYGCTTGTGACAGTTCCAGTTTTCTAGTATCTTACACATAGCTAAATTTAATTTTAAAGCAGTCATGTTTACTTTGGGCTTTCTTTTTTACTTGCCTRAACAGATACTTACATGTCTAGCACTATGAAGATATAGGTGCTGAAAATGAAAAATGGCCTACAAATTAAACTCTCATAACATGATCTCTTATAGTTGATTGCAGCCCTTCAGCTTAGCAGGGCCACAGGCTTTGAAACGCRATTCGCTGGGCCAGACCGGCTGGGGTCTGTCGTGCGGGGGCGCGTTGGGCCAGGCGCGCCGCACGCCGCCTTTGGGTGCTCGCACCCAGCCCTGTGCGCCTTCAGCGGGTGGCAGCTCGCGGGGCTCGTTGGGGTCTGGAGAGGGAGGCCGCGCAGCCGCCCCGGGGCACAGAGTGCGCGCGGAGCAGGCTGCGCAGAGCGGCCTGCGGAGCAGCAGGGAGGGCGCGCGGGCACGATGAAAGCGTGGGGCTGGGCGCCCAGCCTCACTGAAAGGCTGCCCGGAGCAGGAGCGAGCCTGCTTGCTTGCTGAGACGGCCTTCTCCTTGCTTGCTGCAGCAGGACTGTGGCAGGCTGCCCAGGCGGGTCCCTGCACGCTCCGGCGAGGGCCTGTGCTGCTGTGCGTGCCAGTGGAGTCGCACAGCGAGTTATATCATAGATGTTTCTCAGTCACATTCTGATAAATTACTAAYGTGCGCAGCTTTGCTGCGCCTCTCTGCTCTGTAATTTACTTAATAAATGGAACAACAACCTATTTCTTAGTGCAACGAAATTTAGAATATTCATTAATAAAATCTGTTCAATTTTTGAAATTGCAAGATGAAGTGGCAATTTCCGTCCAAAATGGAATTGCTAGAAATAGTTGCAGTGCTCGCAGTGGTGGCGATGTGGGTGGGTTGCTGGGTGCTGCAGTGCAAGCTAGGCACGCTGTCTGAAGAAGGGGARTCTTTTTTGTCAGATGCTCCTTCCCTCTCTGTGTGTGAGCAGCAGTGCGACTACATGCGGAACTTGGCAGGCCTGGAAGGGAGGTGGCTGTGGGGCCGCTCTGCGGGTGGCCGCGGCCGGCGCGGCRCCGCACGGCGCCCCAGGGGCTGAGCCACCGGGACACGGGACGCGCAGCCGCTCCGTTCCTTCAGGCGCTCCGGGGCACCTGTGCGAGCTAAAGGGCTGCTGCTTAAATGTGTGCAGGTACTCATTTGTGCCTTAAGTATTTGTGCTTCCTGAAGGGTTTCCATAGTCTATGTAATATCGTTACCGGTCTGAATGGTGAGAAAGCAAAAGTYATTGCTCACATACCCTGCTTTCTTTTGTGCCACCCTTTATTGTGTRATCTGTGCATCTCGTGCAATATTTGTCATTCACCAAGTTAACTGAAGGCTGCACYGTGATCTCGGAGGTGTTCTGGCTAGATTGGTTTGGAATCCCTTGGGCCTTTGTGCCCATCTTTGAGGTCAGTAGATGAGCTGTGGATGTGGGCCAGCTTCCAGTATAAAGGACAGCCGGGGGCGGCCTGGTTTTSGCTGGGAGTGGATTTAACATACGGATAATGAAGGCTGGTGTTATGGGCCATTCTGCAGAGAAAACTAACTTCTCAAAATTAATTGGAAGATGGACTGTGTGGGCTTTCAAAGAGCTGTTTGCTGTGGTGTGAGCCTGAGAGGATCCTGCAAAGGACAATGTTTGAGTAGTATCTGCCCCAGTGGGACAAGCCGTGCAGTGGTGCTGTGGATGGCAGCAGTAAGCGCAGGAAGGAATGAGAAGTTCTGTTTATAGTCATGAATAAGAGGCAGGATTGGGACTGTCTGCAGTGATTGAGGAGCCATGAAGGAGTGAGGGCAGAGAAGGAGAAGAAAAACCTGCGAGCCAGCGAGTGAGTATCTCTGCAATGTCAAGCACTCTTCAAAATGTTAAATTAGACTTAGGATACAAGAGTGGAGTGGAGGAGCTCTGAGAGTCCTTAGCATAGATATGGTAGTTGAATTTTCTGTTTTTTTTTTTATACACAACTGCATGTTCTTACCAGGARATGGTATAAAATGCGCTTTTCACACAGCCTGCTTTAGTCAAAGAGCGGAGACTAAAGAGAGGTGGAGGATGCTCASGGAGYGCCGGCCRCTGCGAGTGGCTTTGGGTTCCCTGYGGCCMCTGGTCGTTCTGGGAAACTCGCTTTCTCCTGGTGCCTCTTGCTGTCTTCAGATAAGCAGGTTCATGGTTGAGTCAAGGAGAGAAACAACATTACAGTGCAGGAAAACATGATTTTATTAGCCATTCCAGTATTTTTTCAAGTTACAAAGCTTTCCTTATATTTGAAGTCATTGTAAGACTACATGAAGAGCACAACCAAAACACACCAAGAGGATGGTCTGTCATTAGTGTTTGTTATTCCGTTTGCTGTTACTGAGTAAGTGGCTCCGTGAAGTCAAAACACCTGTTTGCATCTGGCCGCCTGCCGAGCAGCACAAGACTGGCTTCCAACCTTATGTTTCTAACTGCAGTTTCAAGTACATCCTTCCTTGCCACTAGGTCATGTTTTTGGATGGAGACTACCCAGGTGCTAAACAGAGAGCTGTAAAAGTTCTTTTGCAATGGATATACTGTAAAAATTAGCGTAAACCTTTGTTTTRCATTACATTGGGGGTGAGCTGCGTTGTGTTAGTACTTTATTCTGCAGGAAAGGTTCCATGCAGAATCTTCATAAATCTATTTCAAGATTCGCTTTATTACCATCTCTTTCCAGGACAATCTTGTACAGAAGTTAAAAGAATATTTTATATTTGTTTTGAGAATAGAACCAGTAGTTTAAATTATCTACCATCTATACCAAGAGAATATTTAGTAAGTATGGCTAGGAACACTTTTCCTAGATAAATATATATTAAAAATCACAAAACATATTCACATCACTGATTCATGCACTGTTGTCATTAGAGCCTCATCATAAGAAGAAATCATTTGTTTTTATTATAAATTGCACTTTCAGACTATTGGAAATACTGGAGAGTTTTGCAGTCTGGCTGAGGATTTATACACAGCACAACTTGTTTCCTTCGTTTTTCTTTCCTTAGGCTTGTACTGGCTTCACTTTGATGATTCAGGGAGAATTCCATTAATGTTGAAGTGTTTTTAAAAGTTGTCTTTGGATAAAAGAGCAAATGCTGACCCTTGAAAAGGATCCAGGTGACTGAGGGACTGCCACTTATTTCCCAAAGCAGTTTTAGCAGTTCAGAGCATGAGCGCTTGGATTTGCGTGTGTGTGAGCGTGTTCCGAAGCCGGCAGCGGGGCTTGGGAAGCCGGCGGGGAGCCGGGCCTTGCGGGGCCGGCACTCGGTGCCGCGGGCACTGGAGCGGCGGGGAGCCCGCCTGCCAGAGCCCGGCGGAGCCGCGCGAGGAGCGAGGGGCTCCGGGCCACGCCAGCAACTGCAGCAGCAACAACTTTGATTTCCAATGCGCGCAAGGGTTTTCCTAGAAGTTCCTGTAAACATACAGGGAGTTACTTTTAAGATCAATCCCAGGGGTTTTTAGCTACATAAGACATCTCGAGGATGTTACAGTCCTTCAAAGCATGATGGGTTTTGGATTGCTTCAAGTCAAGGTACTGTGTGAAGCTGCTGGGCTTTTTTTCCCCTTGTATACTCATTTTCTGTAAGAAGTGTCGAAGAAGCAAAATAGGAAGGCTAGAGGTGCTCTGCAATGTGCTTAGTATGCAGGCCAGTGATCAGGTGGAATCACGTTGCTTCGTTGTTGGAGATTAATTAGGGTTCCTCAATTAGGACTCTAGTTACTGTTACGATCAGAGGAACAAACACGTTCAGACAGAGATCCAGCTATGTGAAATATGAATATGTTATATGGGATGGGACTGTGTCTTTAAATAATTTGTAGCTCCAGAAGCTGCTTGTTAATTGGCAGCCTCTGATATCGATGCTGTTAACAAGACGAGTRAGTCTATCCCATAAAAACACACTAGGGAAGATCATACCCTTCTGGAGTGCTGTATGGCAGCCCTGGGTATCTCAAAGCTGCTGAATATTGTCAGGATAAATAATGTATTTATAGTAGGATTAGACCTGAAYGTGTAGAGGAGGGACAGAGTTTTGTCAAAACATAGTTTTCATTTTTTATGATCTGTAACCCAGCTTTAACATCACAAGCTGTGCTCCTCCTCAAATCGTCTTTTTACTTGTCTCCATCTTCTTTAATTTCATTTTTTGGTGTTTTTAATTATTTTGTTCCTGCATTACATCTTTGGAAGGATCCTCTTCCATGATTTTAATATGTGGCAGTGACACAGGCTTTGGATCCTATTTTTCCGTTTGTTATAAAAAATGATGCCAACAACCTTGCCCTGCCCCTCCACAGACGTGGCCGCTGCCCTGCACGAGGCCGTGGCAGGGAGGGCCTGTTGTCCATGTGTCCCTGCGTAGCCTTCCCTCTCCATCCTGGTGCCGGAACCACCAAGCTCACAATTACTACCTGGAAGGCAACCAAGATGGGAAGGAGATTATTGTGTTATTTGAACGACTGGACCGAGACGTGATATTAAATGTGTTTCTAAATTAAAACTAATTTACTAAATGGTCTTCGCTTTTAAATTTCAATTGGATTTAGAGATGAAAAACACCTGCATTTAGTCAGGAAATAAATGAAGATTGAAGAAAATACTGTGGGTGTGCTAGTAAATATTTATTGTGATAGATGGGCATAAGCAAAGATAGAATTCAGCATTCACTAAAGCCAAATCAATCTCCAGTAATTTATGAATGCTGAATTTATGAATATATATATGAATGGCTGAATATAGATATTCTTTGAATAATAGAAGTTGAGGGTCATGCCATAATTCATTGGAAAGCTTATTTTCCTGATGGATATAGGATTTTACATTTGATCTTAATATACTGGTTACTGGAGTATTTTAATATTATATGATTGTATAAATACATAAAACTTTACAAAAGTTTTCCTTAYACTTGATGAAACAAATACTGCTGTCACGTAGCTGAACGTAGACAACGCAACTGATCCCAACTGTGTTTATGTCTTAATAGGATGGGCTCATTACCAAAAAGAACCAGGAAACTAGCTGTGTTTTTACATCATATTAACATGTTCAATAAGTAACTGTCCTGCTGTTGGGAAGAGGCAGGCTGGTGTTGCTTGGGAGCTGCTAAAGGCTCCCCGGGGCAGATGCTACACGGCATTTATGGGACGCTGCCCCGCTCGCTGCCCCGCTCGCTGCCCCGCTCGCTGCCCTGCTCGCTGCCCTGCTGCGACTAGCCCCGCGGCGCAAGGTCAGGAGCCTGTGGTGGGAGCAGCCCACACAAACCCCGCGGGAGGGCCCGGGGCTGCCAGCTCCCTGGCGGCTCCCAGGGACGGAGCCGGCCCACCCCGGCTCTGAAGGGGCAACCACGAGAAAACCATTTATTTTGCCCACGTTCCCATGCCAACAGGAGGAATCAGTCATTTATTGGAAACCTTTGGGTTGATGACTAAATTCCCATTCAACAGAGAGACACGTTGTAGAAATGTTTAAGTCACAGAATTGACACCAATTTGTTGTTCACATTTTTATACCTTTCCTGGATCTCCTAGAAGATGCTGAAATGTTTTCCATCATTTCAGACTTCCATTGACTTTGAAAAGGATGAAATGGGGTTGCTGTTTAAGAAAACCRAACAAACCTTTATATCTACAGTGCCTGCCATAGAGGGAATACAGTAAGGTTTGCGGTTGTTGGATTGCTTGATGCAGTGTGCTCTGCTAGGTCAGTACCTCACCTGCTTGGGAGCAGTGTTGAGGAGAATTTGTAGTGCATATACAAACCTCAGTAAAGCAGCGCACAAAATACCAAGCCCCTGAGCAGCCTCTTTGCCACGCAGTTGCCACGCAACATGAATAAAACACAGTCACCTAACTCTGTAAGGAGCTTCACCTCCCTGGCTTGGTCAGCAGTTGTGAGTAGCGAAATGTCTGGTTTTCAGCATTGCAAGGCTGTTGAGAGACAAAACTTTCAAGTTCAAATGCATAAATTTACTGTATAAAAATACAGTACATATTTTACTCTACAAGCTCAAAACATATTTATGTTAAATACAGTGATGAATGATTCTTCATAGCATCCCCTTGATGTTGACGTAACAACTGTTCATTTTCTTTTATAAGTGAACAAGTCCTGGTGAACGAGTGCTTTTTCTCCATTTCTAGCCCTGGATCAGTTAATTTCCAAAGGTGACTTATAGAGGACATGTGCCTTTTAACTCTAAAGTGTTACTAAACTATCTTTTGACTTATGTATGGAAATATCCCAGTACTTAATTCCACTTGTGTTGCACAAATTAAGTTCCTGAATAAAGAGGTGCCGAGGCCAAGTGCTCAGTGAGGTGGTGTGGGAGGGCCTGCTCTTACGAGCCTACTTTAACCATGCCCATGGTCTCTAGTGGGTCCCTTAGTGGGGTTAATAATTAGTGGTCCCTTAATAATTTAGCAATCTAACCCTCCCATCCAGTAGCCCTCAGGGCCGGTGAGCTTGGCAAAGATCTTGTGCAGTAAGTTGTTTTCCATTAAAATGTTCAGAAAGCATTAACACTGYGCCATCATGATAAGGTCCATTCTTTGAAATGGAAATGAAAACCACATAGTTGTGATTTAAAATGCAAGCAGTTCATGCAAACCAGTACCAGGTATATAAAAGGAAATCAAAATGATAAAAATTAATCCTAGAGAGAAATATTCATAGTAGTCAGGATACACTGATGCACCAGACACAGCTTGATTGCATGTACAGTTATATTTGTCGTACTCCTGATAAATCCATGATTGCAAGGTAATATTTGCATTTGAACTAAATATATCCTGGAAGAACTCCAAGACAAATGAAATACAAAGCAAAACCTACGCCTGACCTCTTCCCTCCGTGTTGGTTTGAGTGAATGAGAGTTTTGTTCTGCCTTTYTTTGGCTCCGTGGGGACTTGGCACCTCACGGGTGTGTGTAAGTGAGTGTCAAATCCATCCTGCACGTCCCTGTAGAGCGAGGGCTGGCTCACCCAGGGGCTCTCATTTGCCCCCAGGCCCTGCAGTCTTTTTTCACCTCAGCTCTTCATGGTCATCTGTTCCAGTCTCATAAGCTGCAGAGTTGAGGGGTTCACAGAGCGGCACCCGGATAGAACCCTCTCCATCAGACATCCCATTTCACTCCTGCAAAGAAATGTCATTTCTTCAGAGGGCTGTATTGGCGGGAGATGGAGGCGCTGAGAACAACAGAAGAGAAACAGAAGAGGACACTTGAGAGGAATGTTTTTAACCTCAGGACTGTGAAACTGCTTCTAAAGTAAATGTGAGAAAAGCTGCAACAACCACTGAGGTTCAGAAGCTGTTTCTCACTGGAATTCTCCAATGGCAATTTCTTTAGCTGAGGCTGGTGTGAAGTTTTCATTAGGGAGAGGTTCGTCCTCATGCACTTCCAAATCCAGTGCACAGGAGGAGCGCACAAGGGTATACGAGGGTATATGTTCCTCTTCAGTGCCAAAATATTGTAAGGCAGCATTTTGACATATAGGTAATTTATGAGCCTGGCTTGGCAGGTTAAAAGAAACACCACTTCTTATTTTATTCAGACTCTTGCATTAAATTGTCACCCTTAAGAGCTTCTTAAAGACTATACTATCATTGTCATTCCTCCTTTACTCAGCGTGCTTTGATTTGTGATCTGATGCTCTTGCATGTAAGAGGAAAGGATTTCTATCCCAAATTTCCCAAGGAGAAATTTCTTTTAGTCTGAAATTACATGTGCTGGCACATGATCCTTCATAGTGAGCTTCTTACATACTGAGAGTCTCCTGTTTTTTTGTCATATGGTCTAGAAAAAATGACCATGATCTGAGATGACCATACACTGCCCCGGCTCATTGGGAGTGCACTTTCCTTTGCTGTTAGATCTCACCTCCATTTTTTGGAATGTAATCTAGAAAAAAAAGGGGTTGTGTTGGTGCTTATGCATCAAGCACCTATATTTTATACAGGTCACTTCAGGAGCATGCGCGTTCAGTTTTTATGCCAGGCACAGCTTTATTTATTTATTTATTTGCTTCCCAGTGAGACTAAAGACCGGGAGCCAAGTGGAGGGAGCTGGTGCGGTGCCAGTCCCGGTCCCGGTGCTCCTGGCCAGGGCCGGCAGCGAGGGGCAGATGCCTCAGCCTGCTTCCCTGGGCTGCAGACTTGGATTGAAGGCATCACTGAGGTCACCGTCCATCTGCCACCATGTAAAAATAGAAAATGAAATTTGTTGCGTATCTTACAGACATCTTCCAATCCGGGGGAATTTAAATAAAAACAAAGTACCGTAATTATTCAAAGCTGTATATTCGGACAGAATTTGATTTGTTGGAATGCATTATGAAAATATATCTATTTCCCTTAGGGTCTATTTTGTTATAATTTTGATCAGATTTTCAGCTAATAGAATGCTTTGCCTTCAAAACTACAAACATTTATATTGCTACAGCTGTTTTTTGGTGTGTTTTTGACAGCTCAATATTATGCAGTTTCTTCCCACATTTGTTTCATGTTGGCTTTAGAAATTTAAATGCGTATGGAAGCTCTTCTCCTCCMCAAGATCCATTAATTCAGTTTGGGCAATATTGTTCCGCTCCTCCTCAGAAGGTAACAGGTGATGGAGAAGGAGCAGGGGGCACTTGTAGACGTCACTGCTCCACGTGCGCTACCCGGCCCTGTGGATGGCCCAGCTGTGCGTGTGCTACCTGAGCAGCTCCCCGGGTTATTGCAGTGCCCGTGGCGCCGCGTGGCTGCTGCGTGGGCAGCGGGCGCTGTGCCGTGGTGCCCTGCAGGCGCGCAGGCCATTGAGGGCAGCAACCTTTCCTAAGGGCACCGTGCAGAGGTGTGCACGGTGCCTGGCGCAGAGGTGTGCACGGCGTGAGGCGGAGCTCTGTGCTGCCTTCCAGAGAGCCTCTCCAGGCAGCTGGCACGTCTGACTTGGAGGCAGTTCAGCCCTTCGCTAACTCTTGCTCTGTCTGTGGAATTCAGCAGTAATGGATCACCAGAGATGTTTTTCTGATTGTTTGCATCTGCTTCTCAACTGAATCCTGATAGGACATTGGTTTTACTGAATCATCTCTCATGACACACAAAGTTTCTTCTAGATTTATCAAATAAGAGCTAAAAATGTAGTATATTTGAGAAACTTCAGATATTTTCCTGTAATCAGATCTCCGCTGTAAAATGCTGCAGTTTTGTTCAGCCACTGCTTGCCTTCTTCCTCTATATAGCATCTCCTTAGCTGGGGATACCTGCAATTGGTGGGCACATCTGTAAAGATTTTCCATGGCCGCTCCAGTGATGGGAATGCCAAGCCTGGCTGCATTCCAAGGCATTAGCAGAGCCTCATTGGGAAGCAAGTGTCGTGTTCTGCCATTGCACAAGGGCTGCAGTGACGGTCCCTTACACGGCAGCTGAGTGACAAGGAAGCAGCCCTGTTGGGTGACGGACTGCACCAACGTAACGTGGGGCACCAGGAAAGCAAACGGCGCACGAATGAAGCTCCCTCTCTCTGTAGTTAATGCCTGCAGTGCTTGCCCTTGGTCTTGCCTTGGTTCCGCTTTTCTTTCTTTTTCACTCAAATAAGGAGAGGAAGTGGTGGAAGACTGTTAATGAGGAAAAAAAGTGCCTATAACTAATAGGAAGCACAGTTAAAACCAAGCCAGCAGTGAATTCCAGTCCAGGTAGTTTTTGCCATTTGTTGCTTACAAGTGCTAAAACTTCACAAATGAAATATGTGGCACACTGACTGTCCTGCTTGCACTGCAGTCAGTGGAACTGCATGAGATTAAAGACAACATTTTGCCTGTGGCTGGATTTTGCCTCAACAAAATGCAGCGGGTGGCTGGGGCAGACCACCCGTCTGCTGGGCAGAACTCTACATTTTCACCCCATTCATTTATCTGTCAAGACTTGAAAGAAAAATGATCTGTTAACACGAACGTCTTTGTGAAARGCCCTGCCCCGTGAAGCTTGGAGTGTGGATTTCCCTGGTGAAGGAATGATGTTCCTGGCTAGGAAGGAAGCTCTGCTTTCCCTTCCTCCGTCTCGGCTCTCATTCCTTCTTCAAGCTCTGCTCTTTTCTCCTCCCACTCTTTGCAGTAAGGCTGAGTTCAGATGGTAAAACATGCTGTGGAATGGCAATAGTCTTTTCTCTTTCAGCTGGCTGGAATACAGAGCAGGCTTGAAAAGCTATTTATGTTAAGAGTTTTCCTGATATTTTTTAGAGTGTTTTTTGGATGTGCCGAAATCTTCCCCCATGTGATGGTTCTGAATGTGCATCCGAGCCTGTCCTGCGTGTGTGAAGGCCCAAGACGGAGCTCCCCAGCATGTCACTGGGATGCAGCTGGAGCAGAAGCTGCAGCGTGTGGGGGCTGCGCGTTCCGAAGGGCTGAGGAGCGTTGCAGAGCAGGAAGGCGAGGAGCGGAGCAAGGCGCCCTGTGTGGGAGCGCGGCTCTGTGCTCCCGCGCCAAGCGGCCCGCGCACCGGGACTGGTGTAGCATGTGCTCTTGTCCTCTCTCCATGAGCGCGGTTACTGCACTTCCAGATTAAAATCACTTGGATCGCTTTTCCTTTCTGATCATCAGTCTTATTTTTCAAACCTCCCATTTGATGCAGGTTKCACTTACTGCTCACTTATCGTTAAGAGGTGACAACAGAAATACCCGTTATCTTCCTTTTCTTCCAGTAGTGTGAGCTTTCATTAGATTTGAAGTATAATATCAAAAATAAGAGAAATRTGTAGCTGGGCATCTTGGCTTCATGCAAGACACATTTGTGTTTTCTTGACAAGTCTGCTGTGCAGTTRCTAGGCATGAATGGATCCTTTCTGGTTGAACTGATGGTGGTTTCTTACAGTAGCCTCTAACTTATGTATCACAAGGATATATGTGATCTGAAAGTTAGATTTTAGCATTTAGTTATTTCCAACACGAAGAAACACAGATAGTTTCAGATTATCCAGCCCTTTCCCTAGCCCTTTCCACAGTTACTTTTGGATAATCTGCTTTTTGGTGGTAGCTCCCAAGCATAACAAGCTTTCCTGTATTACTTAGCTTTGTATTGTGTATCCAGGTCACTGATAAATAAGTTTTTTCTCCAAAAATAATGGCTTTAGAAAGGAGATCTCCAGACATCTGTCTGTAAAGGTTTGGATTTGTAGATTTTTAATGTACTGAAATTGAGGATTAAAAGGGCTCTTTTAAAAGCTGGACTACCAGCTTTTGGCAAGGGATGTTTTCTTAAGTAACAAATATTTTTCTAGGAAGTTGAAATATGTGTTTTCTTCTTTCATTTTTCCCTTTTATTAAAGTATGTTTTTTTWWWAAAAAAAGAATATGTATAAATATATATACATAAAGGAGATGTATTTRAAATTTTATTTCTCAGGAAAGCGAAGTTCCAAAATAGTTTTATAGCTTTTCTTCATGTTCAGCCAGCATCCTCCTCCAGTGAGGTATAGGAGCATGTCATCTAGCCTTAGTGCTTTCACTAGAAACAGAGGAAGGGAAGGAAGGACAAGATAASAAATCACCTGTGAAGCCGTAGCTGCAAAACCACTGCAGACTTCCCCRCTACAGAGACACTCGATTTTCCATGTAGTTTTTAAGTAGAGGCTGTTTTGATTTTATACTGATACTTGATGGACATGTGTGATAGAATGGCAGGCTTGGCAAAATGGACGAGTGAAAGAGATTTTCCGTGTCAGACTGCCCTCCTCTGAGGTCATACTGCACCTGAAGAAAATTAATTTGTCTCTGCATTGAGTTGTAGGTGAAAGCACCTTTTCTGGTTTGTAATAGCACATACTAAATCAGATGGCCGCTGTTTCTTGTGTACATTGTTCTCCATAAAATCACTAATTAAGTCATGCAGATCTCATTTATATTACGCTGCAGGGAGATTGTTACTTAAAGTTATTGCTATACCTTTGTGCTCAAATAATGAGCTGTGCGGAATGGGATAAAATGTGCCTGGCTGGTTGCTGGCTTGGAAGGCAGGTGGTGGGGCTGGCAAGGTGGCCTCGCGCCTGGATGCAGGAGGGAATCCCGGAGCCTGGTGCCCAGGGGGAGGCCTGGGGAAAGGAGGAGTTGCCCTGGCCTGCGGGTCAGAGATCATCTAAGCCTGCTCGATATTCCCAAGTGCTGGGACCCTCATGCACCCATAAGCGCTGGGGGAGCAGGTGGCCTCCTTTCGAGGGCAYTCCTGGTCATCCCTGGGATGTCTTGGCCATCAGGAGAGGTTGCTGAGGCCCTGCAGGAGCAAATGGCACTGCTTCCCCGAGGGCAGCAAGGAGGACCCAGGCAGCCCCCGGCCCGGACGGCTCTACCACCATCCCTGCAAAGTGCTGCAGGGCGGCAGCTTGGAGGCCACCTCCCCGCGGGTGATGGATCAGGAGGGGATCGGGCACAGTCRGCATGGATTCACCAAGGGCAGATGGTGCTCCCCCGCCTGGGAGCCTTCTGTGAGGGTGAGGAGCGTAGCAGGTGGCATTGGGTCCTGCAGCACCGCTGGCCATGTGGGTGGTGGTGYGGGTACGGCAGGTACCTCGTTGCTCAGCACTGAAGCTCACCAAGGGTTATCAGGCGGTGTGCGCGCGGCCGGGGCACCCTCTGCRCAGTGCCCTCCTAACGCTCCTGCTGGGACCCCTCCGAACAGGCCAGCCCGCCTGCGCACGTGTCGCTGGGGTTTCTAACCTTTCCCGTATTCCTGCTGATTCAAATTCAACCCAAGTAAGGAGCCCACGCAAGCCCTAGTGGCAGCTGGGCTCGGGGCGGCAGGTAGGGCCCTGCAGGCTGCACCGCCTGTGTGCGCAGGCGGAGGCTGAAGCTGCGCGGGTGCCCGGGACTCACGCGCATGGTGGCCACGGGGCACGGGCCGAGCTCCGCCACGGCGTCACCAACCCCGACGCCGCCAACCGCTCTGCTCGCGGGCACCCCCGTCTGACTGCGGCTTTGGAGGAAAGCACCACGTGGGCGGCAGTCAGAAGGATGGCTCCTCTCCTCTCCCAAAATGCACTTCTGAAGTTTAATTTCCTTTCCCAGCTGAACGCTTTAGGGAATTAAAAAATCTTTTGGATGTAATATTCTAGTGAGAAAAGTTACCACCAAATAGTCTGTTCTTTATAGCTGTAATACTGTCCGTGCATCAGCACCTGCCTCTTCATCCATGGTAGCAGCTGTTAGAGTTGAAAAAAGGAATGAAACCTTGATAGCTTCGTACCCTGTGCTGTTGTGTCTTGCTCCGTAACAGCTTCTGCAGGGCCGGCCRGGCTCGCAGGGAGCTGGCAGGTCGAGGAGCTTTCTGAAGGTCACGAGACTGGGGATGTAGGGGAACTCGGAGCATCTTTGGCTTAGCCAAAGCAAAGCCGACCTTTTTATTGTAAAGGTTTCTGTGTAGAACTGCCCCAGACTGTTAAGTCRGGTTTTATTATACCTGTTGTCATAGCGCTAGGCTCTGCTAATGATGGGAAGCAAAGGAAATGTTTATAGTAGGCAAAGGAAATTTCCTTTCTAGGTCATTCTGGAGTCGACTATCATTTTATATTCACAGTAAATATGGAGTCTGCTAAATACGAACAAAACCATACAAMATCTTACATTTTATAGTCTTTGTGATCTTTATTTATTCTAATATTTACAATGATAAGGACTTAAAACCTATGTCAAAATACAGATTACAATAACGTGGTTATGGTATAAATCCTTTAAGCCAGTGTAGTGAAGATGAATGGAGTTGTGCTGTATGGCCACCAAGCTTTTGGTTCTGCTGAAGGAAAACAGAGTGAGGTGCAGGTGGAGGGTGCTCTGTGAGCCCTGCGTGCGCATGGGAGAGCGCATGGGAGAGCGCCCTGCTCGGCTGCGGCGGGACGAGCGTGAGGAGCGCAGGGAGGAGAATCCCGCGCTGTAACTTTCTTCCAGCCCGTGTTGTTTGATGCAGCRAGAGTGGCTTTGGTAACGCCACCCTTGCGCTGTTGGCAGCGCAGGGGCTGCTGCGCGAGGGACCATGCGGAGCAGCCGCGCGTGCAGTCGGGTGAGGCTGGCGGTTGCTGCGCGTTGCTGGGAACCGCCAGCAAGCGGGATATGGTTTGGCAGGGGACAGGGCTGCCGCCTGCGCGCGCTGCTCGTGCCTCGCGGCTCGCCACCCGTCGTGTGCCCTGCTAGTGCTTGTTGCAAACCTGGAGCTAGGGATGAGGAACACAGCTCTTCGGGCAATTTGCCTAATTACCCGGGATAAAATACAAGTTTTTAAAAGCTAGCGTATTTGCCAAATGTTAATTATTAAAAAATGGAAATCTGTCTGGATTATTAACTAAGCCACTTATATGAATGATTTGGTTGCTCTTGAAACAGTGTCCTTTAAATAAATGATGAATTGGAAGTATTCAATAAAAATGGCCTCTTATTGAAAAGTATGATTAATCTCCAACTACATTTAAATATTAGGCTTTGCAGTTAGTCATTCCTGCTATTCAAGATATTATTCACTTAGCTGAATCTTAAAGCAGGATTTTCTGTTGTGAATACCAACTATATATATATAGTTACTGAAATTCCAGTAGCGCTTGGTACCAAAGAACAGGGGCGCTTTGCTGCATGGCCGCTACCCATCTCCGCACATCATGTCCTGCTCTCTTTCTGGAATTAAGGTATTAGCAGATTTCAGGTTTGAGAGAAACAGAGTGAAGCAAATCAGCCCTTGATACCTTGAGAATTTATGAAAGGACAAAGAGAAGCTTAACAGTGAGGGCTCCAATTCGGTAGGCACATATTAAACGAAATGAAGATATCCTTTGTGACACGGGAAGGTGTCTGGTGTGTGAAATAGATTATCAGACATTCGGATTACGTCTGCCAGGCGTTGATGCTGGAGTTAAGATAGTGTCTGTCTCAAAGAGGAAACACTACACGATAAACACCTAGATAGCTGCAAGTGTGTGTTTGAGTTTCAGGCCCAGCACTGAATCTCTCTAGATAACAGCAGGGTTTAGCGTTGCCTTAGCGCGGCACTTCGCCATGCGAAGAAACGTTAATGGCTGCTTGTCTAGAGATCACAGGCTTTTCTTCCAGCTTTAAAACACTGCCTACSGTGTTTGACAACACACAAAAATCATAAACTCTGTTTATCCATAAACCTATGTAAAGGCCTGACAGCTGTTTACTGTTATTTAGTCTGGTCTTCGGCTTAGAGATGGCATTAGATTGCCAGAATTGGGGAAGAATCCTACCAAGCGACAGTGCCCTATAGTTGCACTGAAAATACTGCACTGTAACTAGCAATGCTTTTGCTGATTCTGCTTAGCATATAACTGTGCCCTGTGTTTGAGGATTTGGCCCTGTATTATGGCACTAATTATGGCACTAAGACAGTGACAATTAAGATTTAAAGACCTACTCTTTGAACGTATTAAAGAGATTTAAAAACGACTGTGCCTTTCTTCCAGCCTGTGTTGTTTGATGTGGTGAGGGTGGCTTTGCTAGCGCCACCCATGCGCTGTTGGCAGCGCTGGGGCTGCTGCAGCTGCAGGTGCTGCTGCTGCGCGGGTGCCCGCGGCCGCTCCGCCCCGCGCCTGCGCGTTCCACTGCTGCACGGCTGCCCGGCATCAACCCTCCGTTCCACAGATCCCTTACATTCCCCTACAGGAATGACATCCTGCACATGTGCTTTGAACTGTTAGATTTAACAACATACAAAATGTCCAGACTGGGAAGTCTGCAGTGATCAAGCAGTTCACTCAGGTGAGCAGGAGAGTTTTCTTCATCCAGTCTCACAAAGTTCTGGCCTTTTAATCCAGACCCTTTCTCTGCAATTATTTTTAAACCTGGTTAATACAAAGATTTTCTATTCTGATCACTTAAACCTCCACCATTAACAGCCAGAGCTCAAGCAGGGTTCTTTTTTCATTATGCATTCCTTTAAAAAATGATAAATTGCTTTTTTCTTCACAAGTCAAAGTGTGTCATAGTGCCTTTCCAGACTGAAAGGCTTGTTCTTCATGACAGGTGTCAGGATCACTGGTGATTCAAATTAATATTAAAGGACAATAACTGAATGGCAGAGGAAATCTTCAAAATCTTCGCATTCTAAGCTCTGGACCTTCAATGCCTATAAAATATGAATTGCTTCTAGGCAAATTATTGCMGGATTCTGAGCACTGATATGTGAAGAGCACGATGAGATGCAGCTGGCAGGCACTCCGAATGCCGCCCAGAATCCCCTAGGTGCCATCTGGATGCAGAAATAGCTTCCCTGCAGGATGGTGCTTGGGCAGCGTCCTGGGAGACTCAGGGTTTTAGTGACTATTGCTCAGTTAGTACTTATGACTCTTAATTCAGAGCTCAGTTCTTTTACAAATATTTATCTTTAAATGTTCCTGTTTGAGAAAAGAAGCTTTAACGAGTGCTTCTCCACTGTATAATAAAAAAGCAGGGACATGTGCTTAGGAGTGAAATTAAGCAGAGAAAACTGTGCTAATTAGCTAGGGAAGTCTGGTCTTTTGATGTTTCTGTTGGCCAAGTAACTTTAGCGTTATTTTTAATGTTTAAAATTTTTCCTTTTTTTTTTTCCTTTTTCTTTTCTGAATAGTTCCCCTCATGTGCTGAGGTAATTTTGCAAGACRTCTGCCATGTGTTTTCTGATCCTGGAAGCGGGGAACGGGCTGYGAGGCTCAGGGAGGGCAGGGGAACGCGTGTCGAGTAGGGGTGAAGCTGGAGCGCGATGCCGGGAGTGCGGCCGCCGGCGCCAGCCCCGCGCGCCCTCCGTCCCGCGGCTCCTCCGGACCTTGCCTGCACAAACAACTGGGAGCTGCCCTGCTCTGGAATAGCCRGTGTGGTGACCAGCATGAGTGGGCACAGAAGGGAAAGCTATAAATGCTGGGAAATTCAGCATGTAAATGCTGAATTTCTGTCTGTGGAGAAGGGGCCTGTCTGTGGAGAAGAGAACAAAATGCGGGTGCTTCTTTCTCCCCGACTCCCAGATGGACTCCCGGTGGAAGAGCAGAGCTGCAGGCTGCGTGCAGAGCTGCAGGACAGCAGAGCTGCAGGCTGCATAGGGAGCTGCAGGAGAGCAGAGCCGCAGGCTGCATGTGGTGCTGCAGGACAGCAGAGCCGCAGGCTGCATGGGGAGCTGCAGGACAGCAGAGCCGCAGGACAGCAGAGCAGGCTGCACGTGGCGCTGCTCCCAGGGGGGCGCTGGCACGGACGCATGGCGGCTGAATGCCCGTGCAGAAGCCACCGCGCCTGCGCGCCCTGCTGCTGCCACTGGCACTGCCGCTGCTGCTGCCACTGGCACTGCCGCTGCTGCTGCCGCTGCGGTTGGATGTGAGGAGGCCCTCGCCACCATTCCCTGCCTATTTGCAGTCACCTGACGTTTTGCTGTCGGGGTGTCCCCCCACCTCATTGCACGAGCAACCCAAGTCATTGCTTGGCGGGATGCAGCTGCGCAAACAGCTTTGCATGGCTAGCTCAGAAAGYTGGGCCTCAGCTGGTAACTGATATTTTTTTCCACACATGCCATTTATCTTCATGCCATGCTATCACATATAAACCTGCAGTATGCTTTCATATAACCAAAAATTTTATCAGTTGAAAATTTGACAGTGTGCTAAATAATAGTTGTAATTTCCCATAGGAGGGAAGAATAGCTCTTTCTATATTATTTTTAATCAACAGTTTCTTTTATAATAGAAGTAAGCTCTTGCTTTTCAGAATAGCTGCAATAAAAAGCTTGGAGATTGATTAAATGCTTTAAGTTCCTCATGGTCATTAATCAAACTTGGCAGTCATTTATTGCTTTGAAAAGTGGAAAGTGGTAGAGAAAATCCTTTAAATATAATAAATCTCTTCAGTATAGTAAATAATACTAGCATGGTGATGTAAAAGTTGTATCTTCTAGTAATGACGCAGTAATAATGCATTGCTAGTAAGTGATGCTCCTGGTTTCTCAATCTTTGACAAGCACAGATGATTTATAGTTCATGTGCCAACAGTTGTCACTCAGAAACGATCTACCTGCTTAATTCTAAGTCGCAAAATAAATTTGGGCTACTTATATAGGAGCAGAATCCCTTGGCGTGTGTTTGCTTTCCCCTCGCTCCCTGCTCGCCTCCTGCATCTACTTCCCAAGAGCTGCTCTTGGTCCCTGCCCGCCTCGCTCCCTAGTTGTGGCAACCAGCCCTCCGTGGGGCCCGTGGGGCTCACAGGCTGCAGTGCGGCCGCCCTTGGGAGCCCGCGCCGCTTGGGTTCCGTGACAAGGACTGATTTACATTGCAGCAATCATAAGATGCCAGCCAACAGCAGAGAATGAGGGTAAAATAACGAGTAAAGCCATGTAGCTCAATGAAACACGTGCTGGTTTGCCTTATGTTAAATTACATAATAGAAAAACACAGCAAAGCTGTGAGAAATCTGGGTGTGAGACCGCACAAGAAGCCCCTTTAGATCAAGAGTAGCCACAAAGCAGCCTCACTGCAGAGGACAAGCGGATGCCACAGCACCTCGTAGCGCTGCGTGGGGCTCGGAGCCACGCACAGAGCCTCGCAGCACTGCACGGGGCTCGGCGCCACGCACGGAGCCTCCCTGCGCTGTGCGCCCGGCGAGGGCTCCGTGTGGAACCTGTGCCCACCTTCATTTCGCCAGCGTGCTGCATCTTTCTCGGAGCTTGCTTACCCAGAATACTTCTCCTTTCCAGTCTCCCCATTTACTGCCGGTCCCAATTAGCGAGCCTGCAGCCAGGGTTAATGATGACTTTGCTTTGAAGCCTGGGCCACTACATCCGAGACGCCAGCAACTGCTCGCTGCCGCCTGCTCGCGAAGGCTACACCARTTGCTTAATGGGAGCTGGATTGTTTTGTTTTGTTTTGGTGCATTTTCTTTGACACCTGCAGCAGCCAATTTCTTGTCTGAACCCTGGCTGGAAGGCTGAGGGCTGGAGCCGTGTTGGAGTGGACACTGCCTGCCATTGCCAGGCAGTGCCCGGGGCAGGCACAGCTCAGGCTGCCTGYGCGCAGGAAGCCTCTACGGGCACCATCTGCCCTGGGGCAGAAGCGACCCTGAACTTGCATTCTCTGCACGGGTTTGCTGTGAGCTCCRTAGATGGAGTGGGCCCAGCCCTCTGGCACAACGTGAGCAGCGCCAAAGGCAGAGAGCTGCCGTGGCACCTCAGGCCCCGTGTGTTCCAGTAGCCATGGGCACTCCTGCCTTGAGTAGGGGTATTTTCCTAGGCATGCACATGCTCGTGGAAGTCAGCCTGGGGCACCACAATGATGTATACAAGATTCTCTCCTTACTTTATAAATACAGTTCTCCCAAATTTATGCCTGGATTTCTGCTGATTTTATTTACTTTTGGTCTACATATCTTGGCCTGTGTTTCAAGTACCAATTACTCTCATGTGTATAAACATAAACATAAACTCCCAAATGGCCTGCTAGGCAGGGACTAGGAGGCCCCTGGAAGGAAGAGCTGTGCCGTGGGCCAGCCCCGAGCGGGGCGCGCGGCCGGGGCGCCAGCCGTCACTGCGGCTGCTCGCGGGGCGCCAGCGCGGACCCTTCACTCGGCCGTCTTGCTTGCCCTTGGGAAACGTCTGGTGACTTGAAACGTTCAKAACGCAGAATCAAAACAAAAACAGTAAAAAATACTCTTCTTGCTCTGAACCACAGGTTATGTGGCTCCTACAGAGTGAGTATTAATGATCTACCTGGTGTCTACCATTGCCCTTTGTTCTGCTGAAGCTCTGCGCTTCTACTTAATCAGATTAGCAGTGGCTTGTTTCCTCAGCCTGTAACCCTGCTTGTGATTCCTCACCTCCAGCTGGCAGTACCAGAAACAAAATTATAGTCTGAGAGACAACTGATATGCAATTTGTCTGAAACTCTAGGTTAAGGTCGCTCATTTGAGATACTGTGTAAAATCCTTAACGTCATATTTAGAAAGATAATCTGAACAATAAGAGGGATTAACTTGCTACTTGACTGCCTCCTTGTATCGAATACCTTCTTTGGTTCCTTGGGAACTTCTGCTCGTGTGCATGCAGAGGKGTGTGTGCGTGAGGCAAGGTCTGTCCATCAGCGCATGCCTTTGCAGGCTGCTCCGGCTGCCCCGAGCCGCAGGCAGCGCCAGCCCTGCGCGAGGGGAGCGGCTGCCGCGGGGCGCCTCCGGGAGCCCCGCTTGGGGCTGCGGCCACTGGCCCCTCTGCTGCCCTCCTTCCTGCCCGACCGTCAGCCTCGAGTGCTCTGCTCTGCGGCCTCCAGAGCGGGCGCCGCTGCCGGGGAGCTTCAGGGGATCCCGGCACTCTGAAGCTGAACACACAGAAAGAGCATTGGTTCCGCATCGGGAAACATAAGGGAAACCGCAAAGCTCCTCGTCTCAGAAATTAAAGCTGTCGTTGAACAGACAGTATTTATACTGTCTCCTTAATGCTGTTTCATAGCTTTAGTGTAAATCTTTGCTTCCACATAAATATTTTATTTACCTTTGTATCTGGAAACCTTGTCTCACATTATTTATCTTATATTGGGTAAGATGATATTTCGACCTCAAATTATCGCTGGCAGCTATGACTGGTTTCGGCAGCTCTCTCTATTATTTTTTGTACTGGGGTTGTGCAGTTCATTTTTCCTGATCAAGTTGGTGTGACAGACATACAGGCTTCATGATTTATTACCACACCTGAATATTGTGTCTTGACTACCCAGCYGTTCCCCAGCTGTTTTAGCACATGCCTTTAATTTTAGGGGATTTCAACTTTAGTACCTCCAGTGTAATTTATCACCGTAACCCAACAAGGCTGCATCATACACTGTTATCACTACTGCTTATCTTTTTACTCTTCATTTTACTTTTAACTTTCTATATCCTGTAGCAAAGAGAACTATTTCTGACTTTAATTAGTTGGAACATCAAAGAACATCCTCATTCAGGTAGTTCTGAGGTCAAGCTAATACTTGAATAGATAGTAAATAGCAAGCAGAGCTTGAATAGATAGTAAATAGCAAGCAGTAAAATGACTTGTGTTGTAAGGGAGCATTGCTGTCGTATTGGTGCCTGCAGAAGTTTAAAACAGTTGTTTACAAATTAATCACCAGGGGCTGGTGCTGCTGGCGCAAGAGCAGAGGCGGCCCCAGGGCCCGGGTGCTGGGGGCAGCCCGGGTGCATCCATCCCCTTGCCCCGAGATTGAGCCCTGCTYAACCTATTCCCGGCTTTACAGCTCCCTCTGCTCGCGGGCAGTTTGTATTAGATATTTTATGAATTATATTTATTTTACCCTCTATGTAAAGACATGCATCTTAAATATAGTGATATATTTATTTATCTTAATAGCAACTCTCAATAGGAGTGAAAGCACCTGCCACTTGAGACCCACGAAGTGGGGCGAGGGGTGCTGCCTCTCCTGTGGGTTCTGCAGGACCGCGGGGAGCAGCCGCACACAGCTCATTGCAGCATGTTGCAGGGTGTTGCAGCACATTGCAGCGTGTTGCAGCACGTTGCAGCACGTTGCAGTGCAGTGCGGCGCTCACCGGCCTCGCTCTGCTGCTGCGGAGCTGAGCAGGGAGAGCCCTGCAAGCCCCTTGCTTCCTTAAACTACCCCACAAAGACACCTTCCTGGGGATAAACACAGTTTTCTGACAGAGCTGAACCCAACGGGCTCTTTGGCAGGTGTTCCCACCGCCGCTTTTTGTGGTGCACTCAAAGTCCATTTCCCTATAAATAGAGTCCTCAGGGAGGGTGTGCAGTGGAGGAAGGTTTGTGCAGACTCCCTCGCTCAGGGAATTTCCTACATTGTGTTATAAGTGAGAGCAGCTTGCCAAGAGCTGTTGGTTAATGTTGTCTGGAAATAGATGAAGTCAACATGTTCGGATAAATATGTAATGAAATCTAAGAGCTGGTGCTTCCAAATGGGAGGCTTCTTCCCCTTGCATTTTGCTGCTGTTGCTGTTAGTTACGCTTGCTTTCCGAAACGAAGTGATTGTGAATATGTTCTCATGAGATCCTGGCTAGCAACCTGGAGACAATTTATCCGAAATTTTGAAGCCATTTCCTGGGTGTGTGTTATAGTACCAACAAATGACTTTTTAAAAAGTGTGAATGTTTCTAATAGCTAGCCAATTTTTCAGTTTCTTGAAGGATATATAGGTATTTTAATGGTTTTAGAAAGAAAATCACCCTGCACTTCCCCCCACACTAGGACTGCAGTGTCTCCAAAGACACAGGTCTGTAGAATACAGTAGTTTACCTGGGAGAAAAACATGTCTCCATTATTAAATTTATATGTAAGCTAATAGCAGCAGTAATAATAACACTGACAGTACAAGCAGTGCAGCAGGGCTTGGGCACTCCTCAGGGCAGCACAGCACTCTCTGCCTGATGCCGGGTGGCCTGGGGCTGCCTGTGCTGGTGGCACCTGCGAGCCCCTGCTGCGCACGCGACACCACGAGCCACGTGCATGTGTGTGGCACGTGTGACATGGAGCCATGTGCAGGCGTGCGGCACACGTGAGGCAGAGCTGTGCGAGGACACTGCAAAGGCACGCGAGGCCGGGCACTGTGCAGCCCAGGCTGGTGGGAGGCAGCTGCGCTGGGAGCTCCCGGCACCGCTGGGCACTGCGGAGGCTCCTGCCACGGCTTCTCATTCCTTAAGGCAGGAAGAGTGCGGCAGCGCCCTGGGCCACCGTGTGGCTCATGCCGGCTGTGGTGGAGCCGGGGCAGACGTGCGGCAGGCGCCCGGCACAGAGCGGTGCTGCCGGCCCGGCTCCCTGCGCCGCCTGCGCCCAGCGCGCGCCCAGCCCGGCCCTGCTCCGGCACGGCCCCAGTGCYGCTGGTTGCAGCCGCCAGCACGCACGGGAGCCCCGGCAAAGGCAGACGAGTATCTTAGTGTGCCCTATCCGAAAGCTTTATAAAGACACCAGTCACATTTTCCTCATAGTTTCGTTGTTCACAGACGGGTGGTTGGTACAAAGGGAATTCAGCATGGGAATGACTAAGGCACTGAGTGGCTGCTCCCAGCACAGCAGCTGCGCACTGTGGTGACAGGGGAAGGCRACAAGGTGCACTTATGAGGAGAGGGGCTGTAGATCCTGCTTACTTTTTGTTCCTAACATGTTTCACATGTGCTTCTCTCTGTCTTCGTACAAACAAACAAAAACCAATTAAGCCTATTTACCCAGTTGTGGTGAATAGGCACCTGTAATTAAAAGGATTGCTCGYGTCTGGCGCCCAGCATTCAGGGATGAGAGGTGAAGTGCTGCATGTGGCCCGTGTGCTGGACACTGTGTTCCCCTGAACTAAGGCCTGGACAAAATCTTCCTGTTCAGGTTGATGTGTTTTGTCAGACTGAGGAGGAGCTGCGTCCTGCTGTGCTGCAGTGCTGGGGTGTCATTGTCACTCGTGCCCCACGCTGGAGGGCTCCCTGGCCTGTAGCGCGCAGGCTCCAGCACGCTCAGGTGACGAGCGAGCATCTGGTATTTGGAAGGAAACGTCTCAGCACATCCTAACACAGAAAAACAGTCCAAGCAGACCATGCATCGCTGCTGTCATGTGTGATAAAAACCAGTGGGTTTGCTTGGACGTTTCCCTGAATAATTCTGAGGTCTGGGGGCCTCTAGCATCAGTTCTTCTTTGCTTCCACATGTTYCTTTCCATGTTCTCGACACAGGGGCTGTGCTCTGTCGAGGCTTGGCCCTGCACATGCGAACAGCCTGGCCCTCCTCCTGCCTTCGCCGCCCGTTTTCCCTTTCCCTGTCTTTGCCCCTCGCCCTGCTGTGCTGTTCCAGCTGTGACAATGCGAGAGCTGCGGCTGGCTCTGCCCCCGGCGTCGGCGCGGGGAGCTGCGGCGCCGGGGCGCAGCCTGCGAGGAGCAGCCGCCAGGAGGAGCTCCCTAGCGCGCAGCGGGCGCAGGGCAGAGCGCGGCCTGCGCGCAGGGCGCCGCCGCCTCCGCTGCTCCTCCTGCGCCCTGCTCTAGCTCGGAGCTGCGCTGCGAGGAACGTGATGAACACACTGCGTGACGTGTTTCATGGAAAAGGAGTTTCTGGTGGCCTGTGTGCTGCCTGCCTGCTGTGAGAGGCTGCCTGGCTTGTGTGCTACCTGCCTGGTGTGGAGAGGTCTCCCAAATATGATTTGTTACAATTTAATGTGATCGAAAGGCCATCGTTCCCATGCAAAGTCCTCAAATTGTGTGAAATGCCAAAAAAAATCTGATCATGAGAGTGTTAAACGGAGCACCTGTTGGTGAGGGCCGGGTGTCCGCAGCCTTTSTGGCGGGCAGCGGCTGCAGCGCCTTGTGCTCCAGGGCACACGAGACTCGAGCGGCTCTGGGCCGGGCAGCAGGGCCCGCGCGCTGCTCCTGGGCTGCCACGGAGGAAAGTGCCTCCCTTTTGATAATGGAGTTTAAATCAAGCTGGAACTTTTTTAATGAACCCAGTATGGATCCCCCCTCTGCTCAGTCTCGCTAAATATACAGAAAAATAAAGGGTATTTTTTCTCTTTGAAAACACTCTTCTTCAGGATTTGGGCTGAGTTGCCCTGCGTGGTGTCGCCCTCCAAGGACGCATTGTCTCAAACATCCTGCAGCTGGCGGAACAAAGGGAGACGCAGACACGTTCGTGACCCAGGCGGAGGGGATGGGCAGAACGGGAGCCAAGGGCCTTTCCTCCTCAGCAGGTTCCTAGGCCATTCCTTCATTTCAGATGGCTTCAAATACCCAAATGGCTTGTGACTTTCATATCCGCGGTGCTTGGCCACAAGCTCACCAGCCCGCACACTTGCCCACCCGCCAGCCCACATGCTTGCCCGCTCGCCAGCAAGCACCGCCCAGCCTCCTGTGAAGCAGTGGGGACTTCCAAGGATTGTCTGGGCTGTATTGCTCCTGTGCTGGTCCCAGGCCTGATGGACCCTCCGCCTCTTCTCCTGGCGACAGCTGCCCTGAAGCCCCCTTAACCCCAGGCCGGCTGCGGGACATCCTGCCCACATCCTGCTCTGGGCGTGGGTCCTGCTGGACCCTGCTCACCTGCACGTCCCGCAGCTCCTGGAGCCCTTCCCTGTCGCAGCCACAAACCAGCACTTGGAGCTCATGTTCTCAGGCTGCTGTTGTGTAGCTTTAAAAGCAGGATAAAAATAACTGCTCATCAGAGAAATTAATCACAAGCTTCTTACCTGTGTCTGTGCAGCGTCTTCTGTCAGATTGTGTTTACACTGGTGTGCGGTGTTCAGAGATTTGGGTTTTGGTAGATTTGGTAGTAGGATTTTTCAAGCTGGATTCACACCCATCCTGCCCGCGCCTCTCCCGCCTAGTGACACCACGCTTTGTAAGTCTGGGCAGGCTCGGTGGGGAAAGGAAATTTCTCAGAAAAACAGCAAACTCAACCCAGATTTCATGAAGGATCTGTGTACGCCACATTTCAGATTCTCACTTTCTCATTTTCCTGTTGTACTCGGGTCACTGAAGTGTTGAATATTTCTTCAGCTACACATTTGTAAGACAATATGTCTTGGCAGGAAATAAATTTCGGTATCCACATTCTCTGTTCTTCTGCCACTGATACTATACACAAGCAAAATTCCAAATATCCTTCATGCATATGAACAGAGGCAGATTTTGCAAGATGCAGACCATGGAGGAGGAACTTGATTTTTCTCATTGGATACAGCCCCAGGCTATTGCTGTCTTTCCTCACACAGGATCTTCAAGAGTTTCTTGTTCTCACTGCTCCACTGACTTGCTGATTGCCATTTTTCTATTTTGTTTTCAAAGGCTGCAGGGAGAAATGATTAATCACTCCTTGTAAGAAACACTGCCTAAAAAGTTCACCTTCAGGATGCAGAGTAAACTTTTTGGTCGTGCCGCTCCATGTGTGGTCAGAGGAGAAGGTACCTGGGAGCCAAAAGAGCGAATGCTAAAGCAGCGCCTCGAGGCTGAGCGCCCGGGTGATGTCCTGTGCACGTAGATAGAGCTGAGCTGAAGCGCTGCGGGGGGAGTCAGCAGCGCAGGGCGCCGAGGACGGAGCGCGACACCTGCACCGAGCAGAGCGCCGTGTACAAGACTGCAGGCCTGTGCAGGCAGCAAAGGCGAATGTTTCTACTATGCCAGGCACCTGTGATTTTTGTTAGCTTTTCCAAGAAGTGTKGTTTTTGTTTGCTTTGCTTTAATTCGTCATGTCCTGGTTGAATTCATTGTTTCATCTGGTGCTAGCATAGCCCTGAATCTAGTATCATTAGCAAAGTTACGGCCCATTTAAATATAAGTGACCACAAGAAACTCCAGGATAGACCTCTGTCTTTTTGATTTAACTCATTTCAGATAGTTTAAGTATATAGTTTATTCTCCARGGATGGTAATTAGAGAAAGCTACAAATAGCAACTGTACAACTGTAATTCAGAGTAAATAGAGAAAAATATAAAGCATGGGATTTATTGCTGTGCTTCATGTTTGTGAAGGTTGCTTKCACAGTGTCAAAATAAGCCCACTTCTGTGCTAGTCAGGCAGTTCTTTTTTTGGGAAGTAATGTCGTTCATTACTTCAGAATAATATTCTGAAGTTATTCATTGCTTCAGTGTTATTCTGCAAGTAGTCTGCACTACTTGCAGATGCACACTGGTGTGTACGTAGTGCAGTAGAGATGCACGTGTCTGCAGGCCTCCCCTGCAGCGCCATGGAACGCGCTGCATCCCGCCAGGCTGCGGGAAGCTGCAGGAAACAGGGGACCTTGAGCAGCAAGGGGCATCTCAAAGGCATCTCTCCCTTCTTCGCAGGGGCTCTGGGAAGGCCGCGTGCAGCCCCAGAGCATCCTGCAGCCCCGGTCACTGCAGGCCCCTTGCCTTGCCCCGAGCTGCCGTGGCTGCGCGCGGCGCCTCGCCCTGCCTGCCCTTCCATGTAAAGCTGCACTAAGGATTTGGGGAGCTTCGTGTCCGCTGGGCTGCGCAGTGCCGTGAGCACATTCCTTTCCCAGAGCCGAGACGTTCTTTATGAGCCCTTGCAGCTTTGCTGGGATCGCCCTCATTTTGCACGTCTTGCCAGTTTTAGTGTTGATAAGCTGCTCCTTGCGAGAATTGCCCTTCTTGCTGCCTCTCCTGCGCACCCGGGCTCGCGCAGCCCGCCGAGCCGCTGCGGCCTCGCTGCCGCTCCTCGCCCAAGTGTTTTCCTGCTTCTCTTGGAGAAAACAGTTCTTAAAYCAACCTTCCAGCCAATTAAATTCATTAATTAAAAGAAGACAAAGATCAGTGAGTAGAGGCAGAGCTAATATATGCCTAATGTATTGTTATATCAGGCTTTGTCAAACAGAGTAGTAATTGCTCATTTAATTTATTCATTTCAACATTACTGATTTAACTCTCTTTCTGGACTCCTTGGACTCAGCTGTCTATTTTTATGTTTGCTGGTGGCGTATCACGATGTCAGTTTATTATGTTCAATTCTCTGTCTGTAGCTGCAGGTTCCTTACAACCGCTAATTGAGATGACAGCTCTCGCACAAGTGTAGTCCTACTTGAGAATTATTTCAGCCTTAATATGCAGAGGCATCTCTCTTTACCTAGGGGTTTTATTTATGAGTCACCTCTGCATAATGACAATGTCATGGCGACTCTTCCTTCTTCGGCTACTTCTCTGTTCGAAGCGTTACCAAAGATAACCACAGCCTTTTAATGTAAGGTCAGCCCGYGCAGTGCTGTTGGTGGCTTCTCCTGGCGTCTCGTGTCAAGTCATTTGCTTCGTTTGCTCATTATTTGCATGGAAGGAAGCATGAACCTGCCATGTCACAAAGTCACCCGCAAGTCGCCAGCAGCTCCTGCTGGCTCGGAAGGGGCTGGTAAATGTCCAGGTAGGAGTGTTTGCCTGGGGGAGAGMGAGGAGCAGCCTCAGGAAGGGAGGTGTTCCTGAATCGCAGTTGGGAGCTCTCATTGCAACCTGAAAGATTCTGGTGTTGTCAGAGGGAGCCTGGGATATGGGGCATGGAGCAGCGGCATGGAGTGTGCAGCACTGCGTCCACCTCTGCCTGGGAGCAGGTGGAGGCCGCGGCAGCTGCAGCGCGGGGCTGCACCAGGCACCCGGCACCAGGCTCCATCGTGGGCACAGCCACCCGGGGGACAGTGCTGAACAGCAGTGTGGAGCTGGGCAGGGAGCTGCTCAACCGCAGCGCGGGGCTGCACCCGGCACCAGGCTCCATCGTGGGCACAGCCACCCGGGGGACAGTGCTGAACAGCAGTGTGGAGCTGGGCAGGGAGCTGCTTGGCACCCAGAAGGCCCCATGCTGCCAGCTCAGCCTGCCGTGGGAATGCCCAGCACAGGCCCAGCTCACAGCAAAAGAACTCCCGCAAAATGTACAACAGCTATTTCCACACCAGAGAAAAAAGAAATACAACTTTTTTGATAAAACGCCCATTTCTTGAAGATCAGGGAACAAATTGGTTATTGGAGGCCATGGTTTACAAGGAGAATGGCAGATACTTGCATCTCATCTTCATATCTATTAATGTACTTTGTTTTTCTTCTCTAGTTTATTTATTCTGTATCCATAGCATTACGTTATTATCCAGATACTGATTTTAGCCTGTATACTTACCTGTCTTAGGCTTCTGTAGAGTTGTATTAGAGTTGTATTAGGTTTTGAATCAAATTTTAAGATTTCTGATATTCAATCATAGGCTTGGGTGAATATTTTTATATTGGAGATGAGTTAACAATTTAGAAAGGACTTTTTTAATGGCATATTTTGGTGGTTTGTGTTTTTTTGTTTTATTTGTTTTTCTTCAAATTACAAACCAACAAGTACAATGTAATTTGTACCGAGCACAAAGCAATTCCAAATAAACAGTGCCAAGCAATTCCAGAGAAAGCATTTCCTAATAAACATACACATTAAATATTTTAGAGGAACAACAATTGTGCTAAAATGCCGTATCCACTTGCCTTGCCTATTGATTGCACACCAGCTTCTGCAGCTTCCATGCAGCTTCCATGCAAAATTCCCAGCGAATTGGCCTCGCTTTGTTTGCAGCTCAGTAATGGCAGCAATCAGGACAAGGAGGTCGTCCAGTGCTGAAGATGCTTTCCTGAAAATAAGTATTAGTTCAGAAAAGTGTCTGACAGAAAAGACAGGAGTATTCATAGGAGAAGTTTTCAGCAGCGGYGGGAGCGAAGTGCTCGAAGGCGGCGGCAGCCCCTGGGCTGGGCTGTTCAGGGCAGACCCACAGCGGCCTCTCCCTGGAGCGCCGGCTCCCAGCGGCTCCCAGCCGGGATGTAGGACTCGGCCAGCGGGTTGAGCAGGGAGCCGGGGCCTGTGCTCAGGAGGTGGCGCGGGTTTGCCCTGCGGGATGAGGTTCCCCGTGCTGCAGAGAGCTCCCGGGGCCGAGGCGGCCACTGCAGAGCCATGCGGTGGCTGCTCAAGGCAGCTCTTTGTTTGTGGGGTTGCGTTTGGTTTTCTTTAACGCTCCTTGCAAAGAGACCTGGTGTTAGGATGAAGCTACTGTAATACAGGCAGAAAGAAACATGACAGCAGTATTGCAAGTTTTGTGACTGGTGTAGATTAGAGGAAATGAAAAATGATAGGATGCAGAGTAGCGATTCAAACATTTGACAGGTTCTATAACAAAAAAGCAGTTCATCTTATACTAAAATACTTTGCTGAGTCTTTTAAAGCTCTGTCAACAGACTAGGTTGTGTCCTCCAAAAGCAATGAACTGCCCAGTTCACTGAGGGGGCCCAGCCATGGCAGAGAAGGGGAGGTGGGAGTCCTGCAGGGTGCCCGTGTGAGATGTCTCACTTGGTGAGACAGTGCAGTGCAAGCAGAGAGGGCTGCAGCGCCAGAGCCGGGGCGGGCCTGGACCGGGGACCACGGCAAAGGCTGCAGTGGGAGCCGCGCGGATGCTCGCTGGGGTTGGCGAGACCCCCGGGCACTGCCAGTGCTGCGCCAGGAGCCGCGCGCGGCCAGCGGGACGCGTGGGAGCCGGCGGCCACCTGGGCACTGGGCTGCTCTCACCGCCCGAGTGAAGCAGTTTTTAGGAGCATGATAAAATGACACTATCGATGTTTTTTATTGTTTCTATACCAAGAGGAAAACATAGTGCAAAGAAGTCATAGCATGATTTGTGTAGATAGTTTGCAAGATTTGTGTCAATTAGGCCATTCAGTCCTGAGCAAATAAAATCTGATGCAGTTCAGGTGAAATATGTAGAATATGGCTGAGAATTAACATCACTGTCGTACATGTTCACTTGGGACAATTCATATGTAATCCGTGGATTTAAATTATTAGCACTAAAAGGTTAAATAGATTGCCAATTTTCAAACATTACAGCTTGCTCATAGATCATTCCTAAACCGAGAGCAAGTGTTAGATCCATACGCTAGGGTGAAAGATTTGTCAGGCTATCCACATTGTAACCAGTTTAGCATTTTAGGTTAAATCATATGGAGAAATTAATGGCTTAATCCAGAGCCGTATCAGGCATCACATTTGTTTGCTAGGTTACTCCTGGGCGTCCTGCCTGACCACAGGCACTCGGTGCTAGCGGCTGCTCCTGAGGCGCCCCGCACTGAAGGAGAACGACCTGGATTACAAGACTCAGACTCAATGTGAGGTTATCATCTTGCTCCGTTTATGGCAGACTCCAGCACATTTTTAGGCAGTAAGCCCACGCCCCCGACCCGTCATTAGTCCAATCATGGTTGGACATGCTCTCTTCTTGTCCCTGTCTTGCCACCGTCTCCGGGGCTGGCATCCACTCCTTTGTAAGTTGAACTCTAAGGTCCCGGATAAAATACCTTTTTTGCCTAAAAGCAAGTGCGCCACAGTTACTGTCCAGTCAGCAGCATGGTCACGCAGCAGCYGCACAGCTGCCTTTGTTTTTGGTCCGCTGATGGAACAAGTGCACTGTCGGCCTTGAAGTTGGTTATCTACTTACAAGGCATCCTGCTTGCTGATAGACACTGTACGGCCGCCCTTGGAGTGGGCCCCTACACTGCGCGTCTCGCGCTGCCCCTGGCCGGGGAGGTTTTGTGGCTGCCAGCGCGTGCCTCCAGCATGAGCACCCTCCAGAAGGGGTGAAGCTCCCTTGGCGGCTGCCTTGGCGCCCACGCAGCAACCCCCCCACGCGCGGGCCCCGCGTCGACTCCCGCGCCGGCCGCAGCAGGAGCCCCGCGCTGCACGAGCAGCGATGGCCGGCGCTGCTCTGGAAGGACCAGCCTTCAAGTTTGCACCCACAAAGCAAAATTAAACTTAAGCTCTTCAAAGTGCCACATACACAGTACCTTCTTATTGCAACACCATACAGAAATTCCTTTCTTTAATAAGAAAAGACAAACAACTTTTATTGTTACTGCAGGTAATATCAATAACGAGCYCTCCAACTACATTTCCCAACATAATAAAGAAAGATAGTTATATATTGCTGGCCTCCAGGTGCTGATACAGTCTTTCCTTACTGACATACCTCACSTTCAGGAAAATTTAGCTGAGGTTGCTAACAATTAGTGCCGGTTTCCTCCTTTGTTTGACTGCAGCAGATGTAGCTGCAGTATTCTCCAGGCCAGCATTCCCAATATTTTTTGTGTGTGTGAATGATTTTGGAGTTTCGGGGGCTCCAGTAAAGCRCTGCGCTGTTTGCTGTGGGGATGCTCTATGAGCTCACGTTCGTGTAGAGCCCTCGAGGGCCGTGGAGAGGCGGTCGGGAGCCCCAGGAGGCGGCTCCGCGGGCTCCCTGCGCGACCTGAATGCCCTGCTCTGCAGTACGGATCGCCTCGCTTGTCAGCGCTGGAAAAGGACATTTCAAAGCAAACATAGTAGCACTGAAGAGCTGTGGGACCAATGATGAATGTTGTGTCAACAGCTGGGTACAGCTTTGTGTTTAATAGGGCTTGATGGACTTTTCTTCCATTAATTTGTCTAATTGCTTTTTGAATCCATTTATGTGTTAGGCTTATACACCATCCCGTGGTAATGAGTTCCACGGTTTAATTACTGCCTGTGTGAAAAAGTACTTTCTTTTGTTTGCTTTGCATCTACTATCTAATCCTTTTTTGACAACTCTCTGTTCCTGCATTTGAGAAACACCAGGTAACTGTTGGCCTCGCTCCCTGGTGCTGGCGTGCACGGTTGGGCAGTGTCCGTGATGATGCATCCGCTCTCTGCCGCGTTGGATCCTCACTGTTTCATCGCCCTGCATGGAGCTTCCTCCTGCCGCAGCCTCCGTGCGAGCTCTGCATGTGGAGACTGTGGCACTGCAGGCACGAGGGATGGTGATGACCCCCRCCTGAATTCCTCTGGAAACCCGTGTTTCCTGATGTGCTGGCTACCCGCGTGGGGTCCCAGAGCGCYGTGAGGAAGGTGCTTGCCGTGTGTGTGGGGCTGGGCTGGGCTGCAAGCTCCTCGGACACGCGGCCCCGTCCATCCACGGGGAGCACAGCCCTTCCCACGCGCAGCTCCCCAGCAGCGGGGAGGGCTCCTTTGCCCAGGGAGGCAGCGGGCAGGAGCTGTGCTAGCAGCACAAACCTGCCTGGGCCCTCCATACATGTGCGGATGCAAAGATCAATCATAGCTTTTAAATTATAACAAATACAAATGCACAAGATCTTTAGAAAAAAATCATTTCAGATGACAAGGAAGTTATAATTAGGTTACCTAGACCGCTCCACGTTCGTAACGAGGGAGCAGGCTCTGGGGCAGCCTGGTGCCGCCAGCCGCCGTGCTGGGCACAAGGCACCTTCCCCAGGGCGGTTGTGCCTGGTAGGCCACGTGCCCAGGCGATGAGAAGGGCTGTTTTCCTGAGAGGTGCCGGCTGCCCCGTGTGATGGGCTGCCTGGCAGGGGAGCGGGCACCGCGTGGCTGTGCAGAGGYGGCTGCTGCTGCTGCTGCYGCTGCCGCTGCTGCTGCTGTGGGCACGCCACTCGTGGGCACTGCAATACAGCCATTAAACCGGGCTACAGATTGCACACTTGGAAAAATCATTAATGGAATTTGATCTGATGACCCTCATCACCCTGCTGAGTGATCTCTGTCTGCAGCCCACAATTTCTGTTTCAGCTAAAACACACCTTTTAGTAAGGAAATCAAGCGCTACCTGGCACGGAGGCAGTACTGCAAACCTGTGTTCTCCAGGGCAAAGCCCCAGTGTGGAATTAAACTCACCTCAGGCTCTGCCTCCAGATGCCAGTCGCTGGCTCACAGTGGGTTGTGGTAGTTGAAAGAGTCGTCTCCTTTCAAAAATAGTTTTCCCGGGCAAATACATTTTTAGCTCATCGAGTTATTTCAGCCCAGTGACCCCGATATTCTTAGCTCTGTGTCAATGGAAGAAACATGAGTAAGGTGAAGAAAAGCTGGCATAGAGAAAAAAGAAATAATAACCTAGAAGGCTTTGAGGTGCCGAGCTTGCTCTTTATCTGAATCRCACAGATGGATCAGGCACGTCGATGTTTGCAGGGGATGCGCGGTCCTGCCGGGGGGCTGCTGCCGGGGAAGGGGTCGGCAGAGCTGCCACAGAATGCAGTGCTGCGGGGCACAGTTTGCAGCGCTG
>NW_020455538.1:572662-584393 GCF_003342845.1 Nothoprocta perdicaria
GCAGGCAGGAGGCAGCAGGCAGGGCTGTTATTATCCAGTCTGGTCATTATTATCCATACCTGCCTTGTATTCCTCTACCAGCACTAGGAAAAGGGAATAAGTATGCAGAAATCAAAAATTATGTTTGAATAAAATGAAGTCTCCAGCTGCTCTTTTCTGCTCTTCAAAATCCATTAACAAGTTGCAATCACATATATTGCTATTTTTTTATACAAGAATGATCTAAAATACTTTTAAGATCTAATTCAATTCCAGTTCATGTATTATATTAATTAATTTATAAAGCCTTTCCATTAATTCACTTTATCTTTTAAAGACTTACGACTTTACAATGTTAATTAAATTTTATTTCATATACCACATTCATTAATGTATTCATTCAAAAGCATTTGTAATTTATTGTCTGTATCTGTTTTACAATTAAAACTGTTACTGTACTTTATATCTCAGTRATGAGCTGCCCTGGCATCCCCACGTGGCACCAAAGCCTGGCCATGTCCCTTTGGTCCAGCTGTGTTTCCCTTCTCCCGTGCGGGTCCGTGCCCTGGTAGTCAGTGACTCAGCAGGAGCGTCTGCGCATGGAAGGAGCGTCCTGGACCCTGCAGATCCCATTCCAGCGCTGCCCATCCCGGCCCTGCAGATCCCTGCGCTGCCGGGGGCTCATGTGTGTTTGGCAGGGCTGCTAGTGGTCGCGCAGCCCTGCCAGGTTCCTGTTCGCCAAGGGTTGGTTCAGAGGATTATTCCAAAGTCTGCTTTTTTTCCTGAAACAGGAATGGATATTTTCTAGCTAGATGCATTCTGCAGGAAACCCTGCTCTGGGATGCCTCTACATTTGGTTAGCTCCTGGTTTTGCATTATTAATGCGTTGTTTTTTAACAACTGCAGTATAAAGAGCAAACTGAGAATATTTAGAGCAGTTACCATTCAAATGAGAGGTATAAGATTTCAGCATCTGGAAGCTGCTGCTCCCCACCAGTCCGGGACCTCCTCCAGCGCGCCCAGCGCAGCCAGCCCCCGCTCCTGGGACGGGAAGCAGAGCTCTCCAAGCCTGGCCCTAGGTGCACAAACAAAGGCCAACGTTTGGTACATAAATATGGAGGACTCTGTGGCATGATGAAAATGCTCTGTTTTGATTTCAGATTTTCAGTTTCAAACCCCCAACCAAGCAGAAAACCCCTGCAGTGCTCTGGTTTGCCTAACCACCGAGTTCACGTGTCCRGGTGCTCGCRTTCCCGCAGGCTTGCCTTGCAGGAYGGACGGCCTCGCTGGAGCCCTTGGCGGGGCGCGAGTGCCTGCCGGCCGCCTGGGCTCCGGGATGCGCTCCCTGCTCCGGCTCCTGCTCCTGCCCGGCGCAAGGAGCACTGTGCCAATGGCAGGGCTCCGGRATGCGCTCCCTGCTCCAGCTCGGCTCCGGCTCCTGCCCGGTGCGAGGAGCACAGTGCTGCTGGCCGGGAGACGGCTGCTCCCAGAGGCTGTTCCCGCAGCAGGCCCCAGCCGGGCGCAGGCTGCTTCCCGGGGCACGGCCTCCCGAAGGGTCCCGGCTGGCAGTGGASTCGTGCGCCGGGCAGCCCGTGCAGCCGGTTCTCAGGCGCTCTCGGAACTGCCTCTGGGCTTGGGAGATGCCCCCGGTGAGGGGTGCGGGCGAGCYGAGCAGTCGTGAGGCCTGGCCCGGCCCCGGCACTCGCAGCTCCTCTGGCTGGGGTCTGCCGAAGTAAAATACCTCCCTGAAACGCCGCCCTGCCCTCACTCAGGTTATTTCTTGGGCTTCTCAAACACTCAACAGTTAAAAAATAATCTTTGTGGTTTTCTTTTTTTTTTCTTTTTTTTTTTTTATCTAAGCAGCCTTTTAAAAGCATTTTTCTAACAATTTAAGGACTCCATTTTCAAATGTTTTTACATGCCAGAGGAAAAATGCCATGAGTAAATCCAAATGCATGGATTGGTACTAATGCAAATTCCTCATGAATTTCACAGCTTCGTGAACCTCTTAAAAGCTTTTGGAAACCTCTTGATCCTGTTTATATTTGGCAAATTGTAGCCTGTATCTCATGAATATCTGTTTTCCTTAGCACGAGCCTGCTGTTGGCAAATGTAATTATACTTCTTTCCTTCCTTTTGGAGCCTGGAAACTTTTACCCACCAGTTCTGCTCTCTGAAAGGAGTGTTTTGTCACTCACAGTAGAATACGCGTTTTGGTCTTGCAGTGGTGAGAGCAGCAAAGTAATGTGTTCCACTAAAAACAACTTATTCTGTGTGATTAAGGATAGTGTAATTTTCTATTTGCTTTAGAAGCATTTTTTGTTGTTTTGTGGAACAGTAGGCTTGGACTGCTTAGTTATAGTATTTCTGAATACTATTTAATAAAGCGTTAGATGCCAACTTAGTTATCAAATATGCAACGCATCTTCAGATTTCAGCTCTAGCAGCTCTCAGCCATGGGGGAGACAGGAGTCCTCTGAAGTCAGTAGGAACTTGGTTGCTACCTTCATTTATGGCAATTTATCRATGTATTTCAACAAAGGGCTTCAGGCAGGAGCTGTGAACTCCACGTGGATGGAGCACTTCAGTGAGCAGGGACTTCTAAATGGAATATGTTAAAATAGTGTTGGCTGTCCTCACTCTGCAAGCTGTGCTCAGGGAAGCCTTGTATCTGTCCTTACATTTTTAGGGTATACTAGCCTATTTTACGGGATAATCTATCCCATCCCATCCCATCCCATCCCATCCCATCCCATCCCATCCCATCCCATGCTGTCCCTGTGCCAGCTCTGTGCCATCCTGTTTCATTCTTTGTACAAATAAATGACCGTAAGGGGTGTGATGGAGACAGTTTTCCCCTCGTGACTCCAGGGCGATTCTTCCTTGGCTCTCAGGCCGCTCAGCGGGCAGGCTGGTCTGGATTTGGGTGGCGCAGGCGCAGGGCGGTTTGGGTCGTTACGGCCCTGGGTGGCTGCTGGGGACGGAGCCACTGGGAGCGCAGTGCGGAGCGGCGGCGCCGGTGCCGGGAGCAGCACAGGCTGTGCACGAGGTGCTGCCCGAGCCTCCACAGGGCTCTGCTCTGCATTTTATTGTCCTTCTTCCGCTGTGGATCTTCTGGTCCTCCAGGAGAAGCAGRGTGCTTGGAGGAGCCATTTGTGTGTGTAAGATTAGTGTCCTTTGGCCCTGAGCCGTGCTGCGGTACCTGCGTGGTCGCGCTGGAGGCAGCGGCAGGTGCCGTGCAGCGGAGGGCCCCCAAGCTGTCGTGACGCGCGTGCTCGGCAGGGTGCTGGGAGCCAACGTGCTCCTGGGTGCCCAGGCCGTGCTCATGTGTCACCACAGCTTGTTCGGTGGCACAGAGCGTCGTGCGCACGCGTCACCACAGCTTGTTCGGTGGCACAGAGCATCGTGCGCACGCGTCACCACAGCTTGTTCGGTGGCACAGAGCGCTGCGACGTTGGCGGAGCGGGGCCTGGGGCGTCAGCCTAGCCACGGAGCAGAGCTCCCAGGCTGGCATCCAGGCGGGTTTTGAAGACCTCCAGAGAAGGAGACWCCACAATGATTAAYTAACAACAAATACCCCTTAWCTACCCCGTGTTGAATACCTCCTGCCAAATACCTCTCAAACACCTCATGTGTCCCTCGCGGCGGGTCCTCGTGCAGCTCCTGTGTCCCTGCCGTGGGCAGCGCGCGCCGAGCAGCCTCTCCGCTGCAACCCGGCACGCGTGCCTGCTTGGTTGGCCAAGGGGCGTTCTTGGAGAGCGGACCAAGCAGGTCCTTTTTCACAGGGAGAAACACCAGCAACTCATCCTTTGAGTTACCAGAGAAAAGGCGAAAGACATATCACACTGTTCATTACCGATTGCTGTTGATTCTCCATAAAAAGTTTCGGGTTTAGAGCTTAATCCGTTACTTGCCTGAGGACAAGCTCCGTATAATAATCCGTCTTTCCTATAACAATGTATCTTAAGGTAGCAGAGCTTAGGAAAAGAGCAGATGTGTGGAAATGCATCTGCAGCAGCTGCGTGCGGCAGCAAGCATCTAGGAAGACAGAGGATGCGGCAGGGCTGGCCTGTGAAAGCCGTGCTTCTTTATCGGGCAGGAGCTGCCGGGGCTGCCGCGAGCTTTGCTTCTCAGCTGCACTGCACACTCGCTTGCCAGGCACCTCTGCAGTTCGGAGGATATTTTCAAAATAAAATTCAGACAGAAAGGTACCTGTCAGGGATACACGTGTATCTGATTGCAGTAGCACCACTTATACTGACTGTCACATGTGCAAGAAGACATTTTGATGTTATATTTAATAAACAACAGTTGCACAAAAGCCAATATATGGCGTTTTAATAATTATTTAAAAGAGCTGTGTATTATGTTTCGCTGTTGTCATTTTCTAGGAAATCCAATCTAATGCAAAGAATGTTTACTAAAGTAAGATGCATAAAATATAAAATCAGCAATTAATAGTTGAAATAACCTTTAAAAGGGGAATTTGTTTTAGATTCCAAGGTGTCATTACATTTTTTCCAGGAAAACATCTCCTAGGGTCCGATTGAGGCGCACGGGGGTTGTTCGGGCACGGAGAGCACAGGCGGGTTGTGTTGCCCAGGGCAGAGCTCTCCGTGCAGGGTAAACTGTAATGATCTTGAGGGCACTTGCTGAGTTTGACACTCACCTGCCTCAAGGATGGGGCCTAACACACTGCAGCTGCAYTGAGGACTGCTGATTTGTAGCAGGTCCTTGCCCTCGAGTCTTGGACTGAGGCCCAGGCTTGCTGCTGAGTTAATGGTGTTTTCAACCTGCCTCCGTCTTCATGCTCCCCCTTCACTGTTTGCCCACAGGTGTTACTTGGAAGATGGAGCCTCCAAGGGTGCCTGGCTGAACCGGTCGAGCATCATTTTTGCTGGCAGCGATAAGTGGTCGGTAGACCCTCGAGTCTCCATTGCCACGGCAAACAGAAGAGAGTACAGCCTGCAGATACAGGACGTGGACGTGACTGACGACGGTCCCTACACCTGTTCGGTGCAAACTCAGCACACGCCTAGAACGATGCAGGTGCACTTAATTGTACAAGGTATGTGCTCACRTCAACTACAAACCACTGTTTGAAGTGTGCTTTAAAAGAGCCAGCGGTACACATGGGGAAAGTCTATTAAGCCTGTTTTTTGGGATACGTATTTTCGGTCATAAAGATTCTTCCCATGGTATGCCCTGTCCTTGATCCTCTTTTTTCCTTATTCCCTCTATTGAGTGTGATACATACACAATATTCTCTGGCTATCTCAGCTGAGAAATGAACTAGAAATGGAGTGGGGCCGAGCTGGCCGCAGGAGCAGCTTGATGGATCAGCAGCCGAGCGGCGCTCGGGCTGCGCAGCAGCGGCTGCACAAAACGTGCACCGGCTGTTGCAAAAGTGCAGCGTATCCTCAGTTCCTGATGTGTGCCCCCTAAAATCATTGCTACAAAAACAGTAATTAACCCGTCAGTTAAATAAAAGAAATAGAACAAGGAAAGCAGCTTCTAAAAATCAGAAAGGAGTCATTGATTAAAACCAAAGTAAACAATGAAGGCAAAAAAAAAAGTTGCTTTTGCTGCAGCGTAAAAATCCATAGTTTTGTTTTCTTCCAGACAGCAGTTTTCTCAGAGAAATATTGTCCCAGATTCCAATACTGTTAATAAAAAACATCTGTTTATTGCCATGGGATGCTTCCCTGTTAGGAGCACTGGAGAGCAAGGGTGTAAGTTTGTATTTATTGTGTTATTCCAGGGTGAACAATCCTTAACTTTGATTATCTTTGTAATAGCTAATGCCTTCACACAAGGGGCTAGAAAACAAAGCTGCAGATTAATTACATATATAAAGCGTATAAACAAACCTATAATTAATTAAGATAACTACAAGAATATAGGGACATAATGACTCAATAGTTAAAAATATGCACAATTATTAAGCGATTGCATTTATCCCTTCAGAAATGGAAAGTATAACCCAAGGCTGTAATTTATTAGTCTTTGGTGTGATCATCATTACCATTTCTTTTGCATTCTTAATGGGTAAGGAGGCGCCGAACGCGGAGCAGCAGACRTCAGGTGGCCGTGGCTGTTGGTGTCGGTCCCTCCGGCGCCGTGTGCGCTGCTGCCCCTGGCGCGGGCGCTCCTGGCCTGGGGGGCACATGGTCCCTGCTCTGCAGGAGCCAAGCACAGCCGCCCGCYGCCCTGCCCTGCTGGCCGCAGCCCTGGGGAAGCAGGCGCTTCCCAACACAGGGATGGCCCCTCAGCGAGGACGCCCCTTCTCGCGCGGCTGGGACGTGTCCTGGGCCTGGGTGCCCACCGGCCGCTGGGGTCTTCAGTGTTCCCTTCTCCTCCATTATGCAGGCTGACCGCGTCCCTTCTCCTTCAGGGGTATTCCAAAGATACATGCTGTGTAATGGTTAAAGGGGCCTGGTTTCCCAGKAATAAGGTGGAATGGGGTGAAGAGGGCTGAGCTGCAGTCAGCCTTGCTGCCCGCTGCGATGACTGGAAGTGATCCCTGCTGTCCCYGGGCAGACCTGAGCCCGTGCAGGCCCCGTAGCATCACCAGGCTGCACTCCTCCTGTTAATACCAGGGAAACCAAAYGGTATCAATAGTACCAAAGAAAAAAGCTGACGTCTCTTTAGCCCACGTGAAAAGGAAGAAGAAACTCCAGTTGACAATATTGCAGTGACCTTCCTGGAGACATGAGCGTTACAGAGTAATTCATTAGAAGCGCAGAAGGTAGGAGTTCTTAATCAACTCCATCTGCATCAGAGCCAATGCTTGATCCACAGAGTCATGAACTGCAGATGATTTGAATATCAGATGTTTGCCGTAGTAAAGTCAGAAAATGAAAGACCTCTCACCATACTCCATTGCTCATAATTTCCTGGGGAAAGGTTGCCGTTTCTGCAATTTCTGTTCTGACATTTATTCTGTCAAAGTTGAAATTGCATCCTCGGAGCTTGTGTTTCTTTTGCAATTTGCAGAAATATTAAGACGTGTTTACCAGTGCCCATGAGAATTCCTTCTGCATTAGGGCACAGCTGCAGGCCGGGGCCCAGAGCCATGAGCTCCCCAGGCTGTTCCTGGGGACCGTGATGCAGCCAGGAGGCCCCTCGGGATGTGCAAGTGCCTGGTGGCCTCCCTCGGCGTGGCCTCCCTCGCCCAGCCTCCCCAGAGGTCTCCCCTAGGGAACGAGGCCACTTAGAGCCCTGCGTGTGCCCCGGATTGTGCCCTGTCCTGTCCTTGTCCCTGTCCCCATGCAGCCCGAAGGCAGAGCCACACCAGGAGCTTGCGCTTGCCAGGTTGACCGGAGCCGGGCCGGAGCAGTTGGGAGCAGGGCRTGTTTGTGACAAGGGGGCCAAAGCGGGAGGTAAAACCTGGAGAACCGCAGACCTCGTCCCTGAAGCGTTTCCTRGGCGTGCAAGTGGGCAGGTCTGGAGTCAGGAGTACAGAGCTGCGTGGTTCCTGGCAGTGCCAGTGCTTTCTGTCGCTGCCAGTCCCGCAGAAGCGGGGCGCTCTGTGACCTGGGCAATCCTCGTGTGAGCCCTTCCGCGAGGACATCCCTGCACGGGCGGCTCCAGAAACGCGCCCTGTGCCCGCTCCTGCTCTGCCTTCCCTGCACTGCTGCATTCCTGTGCCTAAGCGGTACTGGGTACAGCTTGCAGGTAAAGAATTTAATTAGCTATGTAAATGCAACTTATAGATTTAATGCATAAGTGCAACTGATGCTTTTGTTTTAAGTATGTATAATGTTTCCTAAGTAATACTCAGGGCCCTTTTTCTGTCTAATAAACCCCTTTAATGTCTCCTAAATATTAATGTATTGATTTAGTCTTTGCAGTATTTGCGAAGTCTAATTTATTTCCTCAGCCTGGCCAAGAGGGACTTGCAGCCGGAGCTAACAAGATCAATCTTAGCCAAATTTATTTAAAGTGGGACAGAATAAATATGCAGTAGACTTGTACGATCRTATAACAAGCAGTTTGTGGTGCAGGAGGCAGCGCGTTGCCCTGTTAAGCTGCCCGTGCTGGCCCGGGCGCTGGCCGTGCTGGGATGATGGACGGGCTGCTGCGCACGGCCTYGCGAGGGCAGAGCCCACCAGGGCCCATTGCCAAGCAGGGCACTGGAATTCCAAATTCTGTCCACTGCCTTGCGTCTCCTCACTGGAACTGAGCTGCACGGACAGCCCTTTCCGATAAACGAGAAGGTCAGCGGGATCCTGGGGTGCATGAAGAGGAGTGTCTGCAGCAGATCAAGGGAGGTGATCGTCCCCCTCTGCCCAGCCCTGCTGAGGCCACAGCTGGAGACTGCGTCCAGTTGTGGGCTSCCCAGGACAAGAGGGATGTGGAGCTGCTGGAGAGAGTCCAGCGCAGGGCTACSAGGRTGRTCAGGGGCCTGGCACATCTGCCGGATGAGCAAAGGCTGAGGGAGCTGGGCCTGTTCAGCCTGGAGAAGAGAAGGCTGAGGGGGGACCTGATCAGCGTGTACAAGCTACGGGAAGGCGTGYGCAGCACAGGGTGCAGCATGGAGCCATGCTGCCCCGTGAGAACCCCGCTGCTGCCGGCAGGAACGCCGCCAGCGGCCCCTCCTGCACCCGCTTGGCGCACAGGGCACGTGGAGCGCCGCTGCCGCCGGCACGGAGCCCTGACTGTGCCCGAGCTGCTGGGCTCKGCCCGTGACAGGGAGGCCGGGACGCTGCTGGAGACGAGCTCTGTGCTGCCGCTCTCCAGGCAGAGCGCTGAGGGGCTGCTTTGCTGCTGCATCTGGGGCAGAGCACTGCTGTCACAGCTTACAGGGCTTCCTCTGTAATGAATCCCTCCCTTCCAGGGCTGCCAGGGAAATAACAGCYTGGCACGGCCGCGCTAATACCGAGCCGTGCTGCCGCTGGTCATGGTGAGCAGGGCGGCTCGCTGCCAGCCGCTGTCCGGCCGCTCGCGGGCTCCTGGGCACTCGCTGCCTTCCCGGGGCCACCCACGAGCGCTGGCGCCGGGGGCATCCTGTGCCCGTGTCCCGGGCGCACGYAGGGTATGCGGTGCTGCCGGGGCTCTTCATGGCCTTGCCCTGTCCCACAGGCCCCAGCAGCAGCGGGGCAGGCAGCAGCCACCCGGGCAAACGTCAGCATCCAGTGCCAAAGACACCGAGAGGAGTGCCCAGAATTTCAAATCCCATTAAGTGTTACTCTTCCTGGAATAATTAGATAGTGCCGCCTGTAAAGGCGTGAAATGATGTGCAGATTGGGCTCCTCGGGAAACCCGCTGACAGAGCCAGTCTGAGCTGTCCTCTTTGAAAGTTAATTTATGGAGCTGCCAGCGTTCAGCAATAATGCTGCAATTAGCCGCCGGCGTTCCCACTTCATCCTTCCGCACGCAGCCCTTGCCTCCGTACTCTACCTTGTTCCTGTCACCCTGCGCTCCTATAGAAGCAGAATTAGGCATATTAACATTTTAACTGGGGTTAAAGCAAGGAAAAACATGATATTCAAATATGCAAGGATGTTAAGAGAGCCCTCAAAGGGCAGGTTGAGCCGGGGCTGGGAAGCAAGCACCCTTGCCCTCCATGCCCCTCCTGGCATGCTCGGTGCTGGAGCTGCACAGGCCTGTGCGCGGTGCAGCGGTGCCTGGCTGGTGTCTCTGCTGAACGCGCTGCACCTGATGGGGAAGGTAAATGGCATTACGGGTGCATGAGCAGGGACTGATTATTTAATAAAGCTGAATAAGTTGTACATAAGCAAAAAATGTTCTGAGCAGCCTGTTGCTATCAGTGCACGGTGAGGAAGGCTCCTGTGAGCAAAGCTGGACGCGGGAGGGGGGCGCGTGGGCTGCAGGAGCTGCGGACGCCGCGGGCCGCGCGGGCCGGGCGCGCTCGCACTCAGGCTCGGTGGTGATGGGGGCTGCCTGGCCCCCGAGCCAGCGCTGCGCGGACTGACAGAGGAACCAGCAGGTTCCTTCAGTTACTGCCTAATCACTAACTTGTGCACCACGTTTCTTTATGAAAGGGTTTGAGTCTGTTCCATTCCAGTATTAAGGTTCCTCAAGGCAAAGGAAACAATTAGAGGCAAAGATAATTTTCCTAAATGAATAAGTTTTAATTCATGTGGTCCTGGGAATTAATATGTTTGTAAATATGTTAGCTAAAATTTGAAGGAAGTTACACAGTTCTTTGCATTCAAAGCAACAAAAAAATGAGCCAAAATGTCAAGCTGTGTGTATTATTATGTAATACTATGGTAGAGCTGAATCTGGGTTATTCTTGTGTTTTCTGCTCCATGAGTGCGATGATGACTGGGGAGTTCACAGCGCATTAACCAGGAGTGTCACTCTCACTTTGCAGCCGTTTCCCCGTTGTGCAGCCGTGGGGAGGGCAGCACGGCCGTGTCCCCCTCCAGCAGAGCCGTTACCTGGGCTCGCACACCTAAATCATCCCCACAAAGAGTGGGGTGCATTAATTTTGGGAGAACAGATCAGCAAGCACTGATCRTGTCCCGGTGCTTGAGCACAGCTGCAGGCACCCCGCACCAGCCGCCTGAGAACACTGTTTATAGCAAATAGCAAATCGAGGCCCTCTTGGAGGCAATTAGCAAAATCAGCGCATCCTTTGAAGCGAAGAGGTGGGAGAAGCGCTGCTCCTGCCCTGCTTTTCACCACTGAGCTGCATGATGGTGCTGCGAGGCGCCGGGCGCCGGCGGAGCAGCCCCACGGCACGGCCCAGTGCCCCCAGAACTTCCTGCCCTGAACTCTTGTCCTCGTGTCTGRGGACCAACCTGGTATGAAGGATTTTCCTGAAGGAGCCATGTAGTGAAAATCTGCATGAGATAAAGTACTAGAGCCCCATATATACCATATGTTACTATACAGGATAATCAGTGGGAAAAGATGTAATATTTTGCACCATGAAAGAGAACTGTGCCAAATGAAAACTACATAGCATTCTTTCTTCATACAGTCCTATAATATGGCTTTTACTCTGTATTACACCTGCCTCTCACAGGTCTTTTATCCCTGCTTTTGCTATAAGAGCTTGGGAATCGTTGCAAATTGCAAAGGATTGCAAAAGGAATCAGTCTCTCCCCGTGGCTAGATTTTGAAAACTGTGCTTAAGGAGATTCACATCTGCTCACTTCCTGCCTTTTTTGATATTATTTTTTTTTTATGTGCAACATCTTGAATATTTATCCCTTTGGGTTAACATTTAAAGGAGAGAATTAAAAAAAAAATCTCATGAGGGAGATGTGAGCTTGAATCCGAGTGCCCCCATTTGGATGGATAAAAAGGCACTTAGGGAGCCGGGTAGTACAGACATGTTCATAAGCCTGCGATTTTCATCCTGCCTCAAGGCCAGCGCTRCCATGTGCATTACAGTAAGAATAACCAAGTTTTTGCATTCCGGTGAGCCTTTGGGATGGCGAGGGCCGAGGTGTGGAAATGTAAGGGGTTTATTAGGTGCTCCTCAACAGATCAGTCGTTCGCTCTTCTCAGAATGCAGAAATGTTCCTGTGTGAGGTAGGGGCTGGTTTGAGTGATGTCCTGTGTGAGGCAGGGGCAGTGTCAGGGGTGTCCTGTGTGAGGTAGGGGCAGTGTCAGGGGTGTCCTGTGTGAGGTAGGGGCAGTGTCAGGGGTGTCCTGTGGGAGGCAGGGGCAGTGTCAGGGGTGTCCTGTGTGAGGTAGGGGCAGTGTCAGGGATGTCCTGTGTGAGGCAGGGGCAGTGTCAGGGGTGTCCTGTGGGAGGCAGGGGCAGTGTCAG
>NW_020455538.1:584884-603471 GCF_003342845.1 Nothoprocta perdicaria
GAGGCGGGGGCAGTGTCAGGGGTGTCCTGTGTGAGGCGGGGGCAGTGTCAGGAAGGGACTGCTCGCATGGGGAACCGTACGGGGTTGGTGAGCGGGCCTGTGCGACGGGATGGCGCCGGCCAAGGGAAACCAGCCGCGCTGGGGCACGAGACCCCCTTGGGGCAGGAGCGACGGGAACCCTTCGGTATCTACGAGGTTTTTGTGGCTTTTGCAGGGATTTTGCAAGATTAGGCATCTGTGATGGATACGCTACAGGGAATATTTTAATAAATGTGGTTAGAAGAGACACTTGAGCACTTTTTAGCCCAAATCAGTAGGCGTGAACCATGTGCACACGGAGAGGATGGCGGTGGGCGCCTCTCCCCATAGGCACTTGGTCCTTAGCTCGCCTGCCCAGCAGCGTGTGGGGCTCTGCCCCACACAGGGGGTCCCCCCTGCACCGCCTCGTCCAACCTGGCTGCTGCCGGCCTCTTGTCCCGCAGCGCGTCCAGCCAGAGCCTGGAAAAGAAGCCAAGCGCTCTGGGTGGACTGAATTTTCTTTCATCACTAGAAAACAAACACCCTTAACATCCTTTCCTTAACACCCTTGATTTTCTCAGTTGGATTCAAGTTGTTCTTTTTTCCAGCTTTGGAGTTCAGCCACTTAAACAAAAATTCCCTCCTTCATCTCAGTTTGCGTTACGAGTTTTCRGAGCTAAACTGCAATTTCAAGTAAGTTTCAAGGGAGGTGAGATGTGACCAAGACGTAAACCCCTAGTGCGCTTCATGTTCTGACATTGCCTATTTTAAATAACAGTGTACAGAAAATGTAAATTAAAGCAGTGAAATGCATTAAATATAACACTGCGGTTAAATTTTCAGCAGGGCTCCTTGAGTGCATCTGAAGTATTTGAAAGCACGTTGGGTTTTTGAGCACAAAATGAATAATTTCGCAAGTAAATAGTGGTTTTGCATCTCTGCCTTCACCCATGCATGTACCTATTTTATGAGTGTGCTTATGTAAACCAGGAGTAGTTATTCATACATCCCGATTCAAGCAAGCAGATGCAAAAATACATGATGTTGTGGCAGAATTGCCGTGCTGAATTCCCCAAGGCCTTTCCAGGCATTACCGAGAAGCATCAGCCCTGTGGTGGGTAGTGAAGGGGCGGAGGTCGGCAGGACACGTCACTGTGTGCTTGGAGAAGTAGGGGGAAGGTGCAGAGAGGCCACAGAACTGCTGGCATTCCTTAGCGTGCAGATTGCAGCGGAGTGTTGYGGCTTGGATGCTGGAGCTGGTGGTTAAAGGCAGTGCTGGAGCTGTAGGGAAGGACAGCCAGCAAAGCAGGAGCGTCGTTGCAGAGGGTCGCTGCACGGAGCAGCGGCCGGTGCTCGCGGGAGGCCTGGGGCTGCAGCCTGCGCGGGGGCAAGCCAGTTAGCAGGAACAGCAATGGTGTTGGCTGCGCTTCTGCATCAGACTGCTGATGACAACTACCCCTTGAGCACAGCATACGGCTTCTCTATCTCTGTATTTTCTCAGTGATATGTTCAGTACAGTAATGTAAAAATGTCGCAGAGGGATGAAGGGGCTGCAGAGGGAATGCAAGGGGTCTCTGCCGCCCTTGGGGTTTGGCGGGTCAGCGAGGGAAAACCTCGGCATCAGGAATGGAGGAATGGTGGCGCGCAGCGAGTGCCTCGCCACTGATGGGAAATGGCTGCGTGACAAGGGAACGGTGCGTGGGAGATGAGGACCCTCCCGTTCACGTGGAAGGAGGCAGCCGGCGCGGTGTCCTGCAGCGACACGCGGTGCTGCCGGCCGCTGAGCGCCGCCCCCGCAGCCTCCTGCGCTGACCCCTCAGCAGCCCCGTCCTGCGCGGCGCCCGCGGAGCCTTCGCGCACAGCACCAGCACGCCCTGGTGCCCAAAGTCACCACGCACGGCAGTGCAAGGAACCGGCCTCGGACCTTTTAGCACAGGTTTTGTTAAAAATGCTTTCTAAATTTTATTGAAATATTCATGAAAATATATTAAATCTAGGTAGTCCTTGGTAAATGTTTGCCCATTCTAAGTCAACATCAGCTGCAGTCCTACAGTGTCAATAGCGCTTTCTTGATCTCTATTAGCCTTCACCTGTTAATCATGGCAGGAGGTGCGGTCCGTGTGTCGGCTGCCGTGGCTCGCCGCCCTGCACGGCGCTGCTCGGCGACACACGGAGCTGCTGGCACGCGGGGAGGCGCGGGGGCTGCAGCGCGGGCGGRGAGCAGCGCTGCGGGACGCCCTCGCTCCGGGGCTGGCAGCAGCAGTGCCCGGCGGCAGCRGCACCGCGTGCAGCAGCCCCTCGACCTGCCCTTCCAGCTGCCCTCCGTCCCGGGGCCGCCCCSGAGCCCGGCGTGCGGCACGTGGGCCCCGCAGGCTGCTCCCGTCCTCGGTGCAGCCACCTGGGCTCCTGGCAGAGCCTTTTCCACCCTTCATGGGCTGCTGGGCAGGCTGGTGGAGCTGCGGAAGAAGAGATGCTCACGGATTTTGAATACGGTTTCTCCGCTCCCTTCGGTAGTACCATGTTGCTCTGGCAATGCAGGACACTTATTCTGTATTTTAAGAACGATAGTTGAGTTGRTCCAAAACAAATTGATCACTGATAACAGATAATGCATGATAATAAATTTCTCGTGAGAAGATATTAAATTAGTTTATAGAACTGATGGTTGTTCCWCTAATGATATGAAAGGAGTAAGAGAGAAGAGATTAATCAAAGGCTAGAAAAGCGCTACTTGTTGTGCTCTTGCATTGACACAGGTTGGAAATGAATGATGGCCCAGAGATGGTGGTTTTCTTCGCAGCCTGCGTGTGGTTTGGTGCAGGCAGAGACACGCGGAGCCCCGCGCGCCAGCCGGGAGCTGCTCAGGAGCCTGCCCAAGAACGGAGGAATATTCCTGATTTTCCCACCTGGGGGCCTTTTGCCACATAAACCTGTGGGCCACAGGCGCACAGCGCTGCCTGTTGCTCCATGTAGTGTAGGCTAATCATTTAAGAGCTTTATTAAGACAGTCTTGGAGCCGCRTGTGTTTGGGGGTCACTTCACGAGCCGCTGAGTCCAAGAGGAGCTGAGGCTGGCAGGGACCTCAAGTAGAGCCACCTGGAACAGGCTGTCCGGGACATTACTGTGTCCAGATGTGGGAAAACTCCTGGAAAATGGAAGCATTASTAAAATGGAAGATACTCTAGATACTGTGTGGTCTCATGACAGCAAACTGAAAAGTCATAGAGACTCCCAGCAGCAAATGGAGGGCATTGCTGACCTCAATAACCCTCAAAAACACGTTTTAATCATTCTTCATATTTGTTACACAATGTAATTACTAGGCTCAAGTCATGAAAAGAAAACCAAAAATCCATTTTATGTATGTATGTTAATCATTTCTAGATACTGTGCAAGCTAATGAAACCAATATGCATATTAAGAAAGCACGGCAATAAATTATTCTGGTTGAGGAGGGAAACGAGCTCCTTGYTCCCGAGCGGGCAGCGCGTGGGAAGCGGCACCAGGAGCCCAAGAGACCGGCCTGTCCCGAGGACGTGGACACTATGGGATGTGTCCGAGGACGTGGACACTATAGGATGTGTCCAAGATGTAACAGGGTGCGTTCCAAATGGAAGATGGGGCTTCATTGATATATCAATCTTTGCAGTGTTCAGTATTACTTAAAATTTCATCAGCAAAAATGAAAATAATGATTTCATTTTTCTTGTTTGTTTAGATAAAATAGAAATATTTGGCTTTTCTTTTATCATTTGGGTTTATTGTGACTCACAGCAAGTCACCAGGCACTGTAGAGCACTTCGTGTTTGATGCCGGCAGTGGGATGGGTGTGATGTTTTCCAGAGGGGCTTTTCCACCGTCCTGCCAGTTTTGGCCCTTTGGGGTTTGGGGAATGTTTCAGCACAGGCTCCAAGCAAACAAAAGGAAGGGAAAGGGAAAGGGAAAAGGAAAGGGAAAGGGAAAGGGAAAGGGAAAGGGAAAGGGAAAGGGAAAGGGAAAGGGAAAGGGAAAGGGAAAGGGAAAGGGAAAGGGAAAGGGAAAGGGAAAGGGAAAGGGAAAGGAAGGGAATATTCATTCTGAAAACCCAAAGTCCCTGGAATGTCTGGATTGTGCCTCATTAGGCACTGCTACCCCAATTAAGCATCCCCTTAAGGGCAGAGCACCCAGTGCTTCCCCTTGTTGTCTGTCCACTTGGTACCATGTCCTCTTGCTGAACTCTTGTTTTCTCAGTAACACAGAAATGGGATTTAGCAAGGAGTTTTGCTGATGACAGTAAAGAAAGAACAAAGTCCACCTGTTTTTCACTTCGCTGTGTGAACAAGAACAAAGCGACAGAGGTGAATGTGTTTTAGTCTTCTGCAGGAGCACCCAGGGCTCTCTGAGTACCTGCAGAGTGGATGGACTGGGCATTGTTGTTTTTCAMAATGCAAGAACATGTTAATTTAATCTTCACTTCAGATTCATAGCAAGCTCTAGCTTCACTTGAGCAGAGGCAGCAGTTTGCCAGGAACTGAGGAGCAATACATAAACGGGGGGGGAATTGCTGCTTCCCTTCTCGCTCTGGAGCGGGGGCCGTTTCTGCGCTCAGCAGGAGCAGCGGAGCCGGGAGGCTGACGCGGGGCCGGTCGCCTTCCTGCTCGTGTGTGTCGCTCYCTTGGAGCAGGCGCGTTGCTCTCGGCGCCTTTCCCTTACCCTGGGTGTCTCCTTGTCTCGTTTCAGTCTCCCCGAAGATATTCCGCATTTCGAACGACCTCGTTGTGAACGAAGGGAGCAACGTGACGCTCGTGTGCCTGGCGGCCGGGAAGCCGGAGCCCTCCATCTCCTGGAGACACATCTCRCCGTCGGGTGAGAGCCGCTGCGGCGGGAGCGCGGGCCGCGTCCRGGCGCCTCCCACGGGACCGGCAGTCCTGCTGCCGGAGAAACCGGGAACCTGGAATCCTTTCGGTTGGAGGGAGGGACCTCCAGAGGTCATCCTGTCCAGCCCCACACAGGGTCACCTAGAGCAGGGGCACAGGCTGCATCCAAGGGGTTTGGAGCACCTCCAGAGAAGGAGAGTCCACCAGCATCCTGGGCAGCCTGTGCCAGGGCTCTAGCACCCTCAGTCAGGCAGTTCTGTCAGGAAATCGGTGCGAGAGCTCGCAGGGGAATGTGGAGCGAGGGTGGAGAAACAGAGACGCTCGCAATTGGAGACCCTGAGTGTCATTTCAGTTTGGGCCCGAGGGGCTTGCCTGGAATAAGCAGCAGTACTTGGATGCAATAGGGGGACAATTCCTATTAAAACAAAAACAAGGAAATGCACAGGAACACAAAGGAGTCTCTAGAAACAGAAAGAAATGTTTTTTAAAAAATCAATAAATCTAATTTAATTTCACATTGAACCTTGCATGATACAGCATAATCTATTAAAATAGTTTTATTGAAGAAATTGAATTTTATATGAAAAATGCAAGCAGAAAGGTGTGTTAAAGTAAGCATTCTCTCTAACTGCATGTTTCCTGCTGCGGCACCGGCTCGGCCTCGTGTGGGGCTCAGGGGTTCTCTGTGGCTCATGGAACTGTTCCCAAAGTCCTGGGATCGCACAGAGGAGCCTCACGGAGGAGCCTCACGTTGCGCTAGATCTCCTATGGAATTGCACTAGCTGGCCCATGGAATTGCACTAGCTGTCCTATGGAATTGCACTAGATGGCCTATGGAATTGCGCTAGATCTCCTATGGAATTGCACTAACTGGCCCATGGAATTGCGCTAGCTGGCCTATGGAATTGCGCTAGATCTCCTATGGAATTGCACTAGCTGGCCCATGGAATTGCACTAGCTGTCCTATGGAATTGCACTAGATGGCCTATGGAATTGCGCTAGATCTCCTATGGAATTGCACTAACTGGCCCGTGGAATTGCGCTAGATGACCTATGGAATTGCGGTGTCCGGGCCGGCAGCGCCGGAGAGGACGAGCGCGCGGTCGCGGGGCAGCAGCGCAGCCAGCGAGCCCCGGGGCGGCGGCGGGGGCGGCCCTGGCTCCACACGGCGCTGGGGCCCCGGCGCGCGGCCGGTCCCGTGGGGTCTGCTCCCGTCAGCAGCACATACCCCTGCGGCGCCGGGGCGCCCGTTCTGCCTTGCAGGCRCCTATAAACGACCCTCCAAACCAATTACAGCCTCTCTGGCAAGCGGGAGGCCTCGGCTTATGAGCAAAAATGCAGGACAGTTGAGAACATGAGATTTCTGCTGGGGTTTATGTTCCTCCTGCTGCAAATTGCCTTTATCTAAACATAAAGTTCATCAGCAGTTCATGTTTCCTATCAATTTTCGCCTATAATTCCCAGTGGCATTAATGAGGCTTACATACAAGCATCACATCCAGAATATAACCCTAAATTATATTAAAGAATTATATTTAGAATATTCTTAAATTGTTTGTCAAAGCTGCTACTAAAAGATAAGAAGCTAAAATCTCTGAATACAAATGATTCAATGTAGACTAATTCCAAAATATTATCAAGATTTGCATCAATGCGGCCTTCATTGGATAAGGTTGGATTCCATGTTTTTTGAACAAGAGATAAAATGAACCTTTAATAGGAATAAAAATAAAATCTATTTAGAGACGATTTTTAACACAGTACATAAATTATTGGCCTGTAATCTTTATGGTACATGTTTAACTTGCAGTCATTATGTAAATACACCCATTATATAAATATTCATTATGCCAGCCCGTTATGTAAATCTACACATTCAGTGTGACGCTATAAGGAGAGCAGAGCTGGGGTTTGTAATCTGAAAACCCTGCGTTGCTGAAATGCCACCTGAATAAATTGCAGGTATTACTTATTTCCCTGTGACATTTAAGAGCAAAGTGCAGCACCAGTAGTTGAAGGAGGAAGGGGAATGTTGGGGGCTGGAGGTGCATGGCGCGCGCGGTGCTGCGCCTGCCGCACGGCCCCTTCGCGCTGCCCCGCGCGGGGCCGGGGCCTGCGGGGCCATCCCGCCTGCACGCACTGCTCGTGGCTGCCGGTTCCAACGCCATCCTGCCGAGTGCACCCAATTCCCGCRGCAGGATTTTCCTGGCTGCGTCCCATTGGAATAAGTAGTGGCGGGACGCAGTGACGCACGCCTGGCGGGGAGGGCGTAGCAAAGGGGCTGCCTCTAGCCCCGCTCCTTGGCTTTGCTAGGGCCAGCACGATGCTTCCTGAGCAGTGTGTTTTCAGATGTAGGGTGGTTCAGATTTTAAGGGGATATGGTAAATGGGTGAGGTTCGTGCCGAGGTGGTGTTGGCCTGGCTGGGCTCCCAGGCAAGGCCGGGCCCTGTGAGTGCCCGTTGCAGCCTCAGGCAGCTGGTGCTCACGGAGGGCGACCCGCCGGCCACAACCTGGTGCTAGTGTCCCGTGTGAGCGCCCCTTTGGGCCCTTACGCCACTTACTGTCCCCACGTCTTATGAACAGTCCTTTTGTAAGTTGGATTGGCAAAGGTCATGTTATGTCTCGAGTCACTGTATTTGCTCAGAACTAGGCTGTGCGTGCAAATAGCATAAATAGCCTTGCATATACGTACGTATATATACTTGCATATATCTTTCATGTATAATAGCTTAATTTCTACTGTGTAGCCAGGGGTAGTCTCTAGAAATAAAAACAAGGTGAAGATGAAATACTGTGCAAAAGAATAGCAAAGATGAAATGTCATAGTATCTCTCAGTAAAAAGACTGATAAARCTCCAGACTTTGCTTTTAATGTATTCCCTGAGAAAAATATTTATCTCTAATATTTACTAAAAGCCCTCTCATGTGATTTGGATGCAAAATTTCTGGAGGCATGAGCTTTTAAAAATGATTTAATTTTAATATTTTCAAAATGCGTATGTGAATTGCATAAAATACATGGGGTTTGCAGTTTTATAAAAATCCATGCATAATGCATCATACATGCATAGATTAGGTTAATAGTCCGGCGCAGATCCCTAGAAATGCAAGGGTTATATAAAATACATGTGTGTGCACGCATGTGTATATGTACACACACCGTGTATGTAAAGTACGTATAGAAAGGTCCATAAATGCCTGGGCAGTGTTGTGCTGTGCGGGCACGTTCTGGGCACACTGGTGTTGCGCGGGGCGGCAGGGACCCCGTGGCCGGGCTGGGCTGCTCATCCTCAGCCCGAACCCCCAGGGCTGCTCTCGCGGCGCTGCCTCCAAACTGGTGCTGGGGATAGGCGTTGGACAGAGCCTCAGCTCTTCCCGGGATCCAGTACACGGGATTTTGGTGCGTACGTTCAGAGCAGCACCGAGGCTGGAGGGCATTTCAGTTTCATAATGTAGAAGTAAATTTTGACATGAACCATGGGCACACGTTGCATTTTATATGATTTTGTTGGTGTTAGAAACAATCCGGGAGGCTCCTTGCTGGAAGGCCTTTCCCACTCTTCTCCTGGCACACACATGGCTGAGAAACCTCTGTCTGAGCCAAGGTGACTTGGGGGAATCCTCTGGGAAGCGGGAGAAGAGCATAAGTGTTTCCAATGGCAGATGGAGCTGCCATGCTCTCYGGAGCTGCCTTCTGCATCAGGAATGTTGTCTGTAAAGGCACGAGCCCCGCTCTAACTAACTGCCCTCTCCRCTTGTGTCCTTGCAGCGAAGCCCTTTGAGAGCGGGCAGTACCTGGACATCTATGGGATCACCAGGGACCAGGCCGGGGAGTACGAGTGCAGCGCTGAAAACGACGTCTCCGTCCCGGACGTGAAGAAAGTAAAAGTCACAGTATACTGTAAGTCCTGTTGCTTCTCAGTGGCTAAATGCAGGCACCAGTGGCCAGGAGAAGGGCTGGTGCCAAGGGCTGCCCGCAGCTGCTCAAGCTCTAGGTCTCTCTCTGCACAAGGTTAAGGTTCAAAGCTGCCCTCGGGCAGGACAGTAACGATGCCCATGTTCCTCTGTGTTCTGCTCTTGTGTGTTTAAACCAGACGATTTCACTCTCATCATATACTTGTGTACTTGGTGAGATTTTTTTGTGYAACTGTCCAAGTAATTTCCAAGCAGTGCAGTGTTCAACAGGCTATAATGGGTCTGATTTAATTTGCCAAGGTTGTACAACAGTCTAAGGAAAAGAAAAACTTTCTGAAACTGTGTTTAGGTGATTCAGTTGTGGCCTGTCCCTCTGGAAATATCAATCACCAGCAGTAGGAACAGCAAGTTGGTTCATGCTGTCTCCCTGCACAGAGACAAGAAAACGCTTGGCTAAAATGCAGCTCCTGAAGATCTCTGCCCCTGCTGAAGGCTGGCAGCCCTGCTGCTCCAGGCATCGCCAGCTGCCCCGCGCTGCGCTGCTCCACGTGGCAGAGCCCACGGCTCCGTTCAGCGCTGCCCCTTATGCCAGCAGGGCCCTGGAGCAGCATGGGCGCCGCGCGGGGTGAGGCCCTTCAATAAGATCGTCTTGCAGGGCAGCGTGAGGGTGCTCCTGCAAAAGAGCAAGTGCTGCCCCACGTCAAGTGAGAATGGAGAATGTATAATCCAATCTAACGTTACCAGGAAATCTTATTAGCATTTCCATTCTATTTTTATCTGGCAAACACTGATTTCTACATGATCATCTTCCCGCTCTGAGCTTTGAACCAAGTGCTGGTACTGGGGTTAGCACAGCAAGTTCTGGTGCCAAGTTCTGGTGCCTGGGCTGGGGGCTACGTGCCCAGCRCCGCCCTTGGCGCGGTGTCCCTCGCGCCGTCCCCTGGAGCTCGGTGTTGTGCAGTAAATCAACCTGCTTCTCCCATGTTGCAGCCGCCCCAGCCCCGGGGATCCCTGCGTGTGCCCGTGGGTCATGGCCGGCGCCAGTGCCRCTCCATGGGCCGGTGCTGCCGCCCGCGCCGTGCGGCTCCGCTCTCGCCCGCGGCCGCTGCCCTTCCCTGCACGGCCTCCTGCTCCCCTCTCGTGTCCGTGCAGCGCTGGCCGCTCCACGGGGCGGTTTGTGTTGACTATAGAGAGAGTGCCCGAGTCTTGTATGAATTTTAAGCAAAATGTTTATTTTTTCCGTAGCCAGGTTAGCTTTGTGCAGAACAGCTTAACTCATTAGCATTTCTTAGAAGTCTGCCTTACTGTTGCTATGGCACTTTGCATAATATTATGCATAATACGCTGATTTTACTTTGAAATCAGACATACTGTACAAGTCACTAACCTAATTATATCTGTAACCTTAAACCCGCTGTGCAAAGCATGATAGGGCWGCGGTGTTTGTGGGGTCCTCGTGCCTTGCACTGTGGGTACTGTCATCCTCCAAAGGGGCTCACTCCAGGTGTGCTAAGGACCAACAGAAAACAGCTCCTTGGCAGCTCTCTTAAGCTGGGTTCAGCAGTGAAAAATTCCCTCAATCAAGGTGAATGCAGTGGTAAAACTAAAAGAAGCTTTTGCCCAAATATTTCTAGAAGGTCCTGTTGTTGTGCACCATTGTGGTACATCCTGGAACACCTGCCAGAGCAATTTGCTTTTATTTCCACTTTCAGAGGAGAGGCGAGGTCTTGGATCAGAGTTGGGGCTCTCTTGTCCTTCTTGGGTTTGGTGGACGGCAGGACCAAGTCCCGGTTACTGTATTGGGAAGGTGTTTCCCTGCCCTGGCATTGTTGATACAAACTGCATGGTGCCCTGATGCACAGTAGCGCTTAACATCTGCCTAAAAACAAGTCTGAGGTTTAAATCCACCCAGCATGGCTGGAGGAAATTGTTTTTCTCCTCACTAGCAGGGAGGGAAGGCTCTTGTGAAAGCAGCATTTGCTGGTTTACGTTCTTCAGGTATTTTTATTAACGTTTCAGAATTCAGATTAAAAGAGCCTGGCTGAGGTTCCTAACTGAAGTGCAGTTTTGCTTCCAAATTCACGCTGCCCTTTGGGGCTGGTGCCGCTGCGTGGCCACAGAGCCCGCATGGGGCAGTGCCCCCGTGGGCCGCCCGCAGCAGGAGCGGTGCCGCCGCCAGGCGCCRCTTCCCGCTGCCCTCGGCCTCACCGCTGGAAGCCCAGCAGCGCTGCCGGGGCCTGGGCACAGCGCTGCCAGCGCCGGGTCTGTGCCAGCGCTCCCGGGGCTCTGCGCCGTGCGGCTGCCTCTGCGCCCGCGCAGCGGAGCAGCGGCTCTGCCCACGGCGTCACCCTCCTGCCGGCTGGAGCCGGGCAGCGGGCAGGGCTGCATGGGGCAGCGGGCAGCGGGCAGGGCTGCATGGGGCAGCGGGCAGCAGGCAGGGCCATGCAGGGCAGCAGGCAGGGCCATGTGGGGCAGCGGGCAGCAGGCAGGGCCCTGCAGATGTGGCCGCCCAGCCTGGGCAGCATGGACAACCCACAGTCTCTTCCCTGCAGGGCTGTGGCCACGCGGTCCAAGGCACAGTGTTCTGGGCAGAGGGCTGCGCCGTTCTGACGCCTCACGCCTTAGGAGGCAGCACCAGCACAAAGGGACTTCCTGGGAATTATCTCTCATTGGGACAATTGCATGTTTAGGAGGGAAATCCCTCTTTTCCAGACTTAATGTAACGCTGGGCCTGCATCAAGGGCTGTCCTGGGATACACTGTGCTGGGAAACCTGTAGACATCATTTAGAGATGAGTGGTTGTCATAGAGACGTGAGGGATTAGCAGCACAGAACCACTGCATAGCCCCCGACTTCTTGGTGGTCAGAAACAGCCCTGCCACCTTTCGTTGCCCCAGAATCATCCCTTGTGCTGTGTTTTAAGCTGTGATGTAAAACCCAAGGTGACTTATCCGTGGTACCCTGTGTGCCCTCGTGGCCAAGAAGGCCAATGGACTCCTGGCTGCATCAGGAGGACGTTGCCAGCAGGTCAAGGCAGGGGATCCTGGCCCTCTGCTCCACTCTGGCGAAGCCAAACGTGGAGCATTGCGGGCAGCTCTGGGCTCCCCAGGACAAGAGGGACATGGAGCTTCTAGAGAGGGACCAGCGCGGAGCGACTAAGATGATTAAGGGATTGAAGGGATTCCTCTTCTCCTAAGAGGAAAGACTGAGTGGGGGCTTTTTAGGCTGAGAGGAAATCTGATCAATATGTATGAATATCAGAGGGGAGAATGTAGGGAGGAGGGGGCCAAGCTCTTCTCAGTGGTGGCCAGTGACAGGACAAGGGGCAGTGGGTCCAAGCTGAAGCCCAGGCAGCTCCATCTCCATGTGGGGAATCATAGAATCATAGAATGCCCAAGGGGCATTGGAAGGGACCCCCCTGCACATGCAGGGTCACCCAGAGCACGTGGCACAGGACTGCATCCAAGCGGGTTTTAAAGATCTCCAAAGAAGGAGACTCCACAACCTCTCTGGGCAGCCTGTTCCATTGGAACTTTTTTGAAGAACTTCTTTGGTGTGGGGGTGCCCAGCCCTGGCCCAGGCTGCCCAGGGAGGCTGCGGAGGCTCCTGCTCTGCAGATCTSCCAACCCGCCTGGATGGGACCGGGTGCCCCGAGCTCTGGGTGTCCCTGCTGGAGCAGGGGCTGYRCTGGGGGATCCCTAGAGGTCCCTTCCAACCTCAGCCATTCTGTGAGTCTGTGACTCTGTGCCCAGTTTGTTGGCTTTCATCAGCTATGATTACACAAGACTGAGAGGAAAGAAATTGCTTTATATGAATATATCTTATAAATAAATATATATAGAGAGAGAATTGCTGAGATGCATTTGCTTCTAAAAAATACCTCCCTTAGCAGAGTCAGCTCATTTTTTGGTGCCATCAGCAGGTCAACACATCTCTAGTGAAGGGGTCATGCTCCGTGTTCACATGGTGGTCATGATGATACTGGTAGTCATGATGGTAGTGGTGGTAATGGTGGAGGTGGTGCTGATGGTGGGGGTGGTGCTAGTCGTGGTAGTGGTGCTGGTGCTGGTTGTGCTGCTGGGTCTAGCGATGATAGTGGTGGTAATGGCGCTGGTGGCAGTGTTGGTGCTGGTGGTGCTGGTGACAGTGCTGTCGCCTGGTGCTTTCCAGGAGCGAACCCGCAGTCCCGGGCAGCCCGGCAGGCTCCGTAGCCGCGGCGGAGCGGTGTGAGCGGGAGAAGCCAAGCGCAGATCAGAGCAACCGGGTTGTGCTTTGGAAGCCCYGCAGAGCCCTGGGCCGGCGGTGGCGGAGCGGCCTCGCTGCCGGTCAGCACAGAGTGTGGCGAGGTTTTGCTCCCGTAAGTGCTTCTTCTTTCTGAATTACACCAGCTTTTCCTGAGGGTGTAGGAAGGCAACTAGTATTTCTGTGACTTTATTGCTTCTCGTTAGAAAACGGACTGGTCTTTCCCTCTTTCTGTACTTGTCACATATCAGTATAGGCTGTCCTGTTTCTATAAGCTTACATCTGCTGCAGATTAGGGGAGGGGGAACGTCTTTTTAATACAGAGCAATAGCTCCTGGACCTTTTATGGCTCCTTCTCATTCTTCATGAGATACATATGTATATCAGATATAACACACTGTCAGCGAACAGTGGTTTTCAATCAAAAAGACTGTCAGCAAAGCTGATTCACTAACAAGAAAGCTGTCAAACTGTGACAGCTGCTGTCTTTGCAAACCCCAAACAATCTGCTCGGTGCTAACGCTGACTTATGCTTCCATTTATTATACAGCAGTAATGAGCCCTGTCCCTAGGAGCGCCGTGCTGGTGAGCACACCTTGCTGCTTTGCTGTGCGTGTAGGCTGGATCAAATCAAATCCAAGGTGCACGCTGTAAGTTTTCTGCAAGAAAGTTCTCTTTCTGTCACTTTTTTTATTCTGAATTCCAAATCAACTTTCAGTATTTATGCCATTTTTATAGTTAAGAAGGAACCTGATGATTTTATTCCTGTTAGAAGGCAGGAATAGTATAATTAGTGTTTTTCCAGTTGTGCTAAAGAGTGGTATCCAGCCTCACAGACCACACTGGTATTGGCAGAATTGAATAAAGGAATTTGTCGTTACAGGGACAGTTCTGATACTTTAATAAGCCCAGGATCTGAGGGATCACAGAATGCAGTGCCAAGGAGGAGGTGAGGAGTCAGGCTGATCCCGCTGTCCAAACACAGCTGCAGCTCTGCTATTCAAATACTTGTTACCGCATTTAAAAAGAACCAAAAGCTGGTATCAGGGAGACTCAACTGTGTCTGTAAGCAATCTATTCCAGCAAGAGCCTGGCTTAGCAAGTCCAAATCTCCCTCGCTGGATTGTGTTTTATTATCGCTTGTCCTGCTCGCGAAGGAGCTGGCGCAGAGTTGCTGTCATTCTTCCACAGTCTCTTACATACTTAAAGATTTAATAGATCCGCAGCAAGTCGCCTTTTTAAGCTCAGCTAATCCCAGTTCTTTCTGCGTGTGCATGCTTGGTAGCTCAGCTGGGGCCGCAGCAGAGGAGAGGCCGACAGAGCAGCTACCCCTCAGTGAGCACGCCTGCCCCATAGAAAATGCGCCTGCCCCATAGAGCGCATATCTGCCCCGCAGCGAGCACGCCCGCCATCGCGGTGCCGCCCTGCGCGGCACTGCCCTCGGCTCTGCGCGGCGCTGGCCCCGGCTCTGCGCGGCGCTGGCCCCGGCTCCTCGGGGCGGGCGCCCGTCCTGCCACGCCGTGTGCGGCAGACTCAACCCACGCGGGTCGGCAGCAGCCTGCCAGGAGCGAGCTGTGAGCCGCAGCGGTCCGGGGAGCCCCGTGGGCTTCATCAGCACGGGTGTAAAGCCAACCCTGCTGCACCTGCCGTTGCTGAGAGGCTGTGCATGCTGGGTCGGGACAGGGAGCAGGCGGCACACGTGGTGGCTGTTGGGGAGCACTTAGTGGTCAGTCACAAGTACAGTGGGGCTGCTCAGGCCTGTTAGCACCGGGGGCTGCTCAGAGAGGGGCAGGAGCTGGCATGAGTTTGTCAGGAACAAATCCTCTTGGCTCCCTCCTTTCCGTGAAGCATGGGGGAAGGCAGTAGGTGTCATTGCTCGATACCCACAAGCTTTTGACATGCCGTGTTTGCAGAAACAGGTGTGGGAAATACGGCCAAGACAGCATGGCCATGGCAAGAGTGCCAGGCTGTTGGGGAAGCTGTTGCCATGAGGCTGCGCTTCTCATCCGCACTGAGACACGCTGTGTTTGTGTCCCAATCGTGGCTTCCTTGGAGGACTGCCAGCTTGCCTTGCCTCACCTTCTGCCTAGCCCTTCTGCCAGGAGACGTTTATTAAATCCTGGCATTTGCTGAGGTCCTTCGCTTTAGACCTTCTTCAGAGGCAGGGGAAGAGTAAAGAGGAATACCTGCTTCCTGGCAGCGGCTGCACCGGGCTATGGGGCTGCGTGTGGGACTGCCCATCTCCTCCGTGCCCCTGGGGTGCTGGGACCCTCCTGCAGTGCAGGGATGCGCAGCCGCGCTGCGCTGCGAGCGCAGGTTCAGCCGTCGCCTCACCTGCCACTTTGCAGCCCAGTCCCTGGCTGCTGACAGATCCGCCGCAAGCATCTCAAGCCCAAACAAGGCCAGGTCGGCGCTGCTCGGTGTCAATACCATCGTATTTCATGTCAAGAGATTTGTTCTTTCGACTCAGGTAATTACAGCTGCTCAGTCAGTCTCTGCTGATGAGGAAGTATTGATGACAACTTTTCTCTCAAATTGCAGGAGTGGGAGCAGTGCCGTATGAAAGGAGGCATTACGGTGACAACAGTTGTCTTTGTTATACTAGCTCTCTTTCAAGGAGCTTTTTTGCCTTTTCTTTTTGAAAATCCGAAATCCTCTTTTGTTGTAGCTCTTTGTAGGCCTCGTTCAAAGCCCACAGAAGTCAATATGAAGCCTTTGCCTTCAGCCAGACCGAGGCGATGCGCGCMGGCCGACGGCGGGTTGGAGGAAGCTCTGCTGGGGCAAAGTGAGGCGGACGCGGCGCCATCCTCGCTGCGTCGGGGGGTTGCGTTGAGCGCCTGCCTGGGCCCACTGAGGAGGAGGAGGGTCCTCAGRGAGGCAGTCGGGCCCCAGCATGTGCACTGTGTGGCCTTAACAGGAGCGCCCCGGGAGAACTCTGCGACAACAGGGAGATTGAATAGACTGAAGCAGCAGTAACGTGGGATCAGACGGCAGAGCCGCGTGGAGCTGGCGGTCATCCTCCCAGCCGCGTGTGCGCGTGCCGACCTGCCTGCGTTTCCCAGTGTAACACCGGGGGTTTTGCTGCGGCGCTGGGCGCCGTGTTGCGTCTCCGTTGCTCGTCCCCGAGGCCCCTGGGCCCCGTGCTCGGGGCTCCCTGTGTCGCTGCTCGCTCGGTGGTGCCGCCCGTGCTGCACGGGGCCGGGGAGCAGCTCCCCGGGCGCCACGCGCTGCCCCCAGCTCCGTGTCCAGCTGTGTTCTCACTGCGGGGCTGTGCACAGTGTAGGGCACACCGAGCACTCGCACCGAGCACTCGCACGGCCCCGCTGAGCACGGCGCTTCGGGTTGGCTCACCAGGGAGACGTGGAAAATAATAAGTGCTTGTAATTATTCAGCACCATGGCTCTTCCAAGTGGTCTCTGCAACACCCTCCATCCCTGCCCCAGAGAGGCGCTTGGGAACACACCGGGAATTGGGAGGCTGCGGAGCAGCCTCTGCTCCAAGCAAGCTAGCCGGGGAAATTCCAGCCTCTGCGGATTACCAGGAAGACCATCTCCGTAAGGCAAAGTGCATCTAATGCTGTTGCACTTGGAAAATATAGCTACCGTATTGCTAAGGAACAACAAACAGCACAAAGTAAATCCTTGGAAGTTCCCCATGCCAGGTTTCCCAAACCAGCAGAGCTTGGAAGCCTGTGCGCTTAAGTGGAGGTCTCCCTTTGACATGTTAGAGACCATTTCACCAACAAAAGAGTAGGCAAGGATGCCAGATTAAAATGTGATGAAAGTGGGGAAACAGGAGACTTCTTCTGACATTTACAATTAATGCCACAAAAATGTTAGCTTAATCAGACAATATGGTTAATCACAAAGGTGAAATCAAAAGTTACCATCACTGAATGCTAGTGAAAAAGTTAATAAATTCAGCTCATAATAATTATACACATTCTCGTTACAATAATTTACTGTCCATACTGAATGTTTATAAGCATTGTAATTAAATATAAAATGCACATTAGAATTATAATGAGTAATTAGGGCAACAAAACTAATATGCATAGAAGTCCCAAAGCTCATTAAGACATTAAAAGAGGAGGCTGTTGAGCCAGCAGGCGCCTCGCGCTTTCCGTGGCCGCGCACCCGCCGTGCTGCCGGCACCGCTCCGAGCCATGCTCCGGACACGGCAGCGCCGGGGAGCGCCGGGCGGGAGCCGGGCAGAGCCTTGCGGTGCATCCTGCCGCATCCCAGGAGAGGCCACCCAGCTCATCCCACATGAGGCCGCCTGGAGCATCCTGGGAATGAGGCCTCCGGCACATCCCGGGAGGAGTGTGGGGGCCGGCGCGGGGAGCCAGGTGGCTCGCAGGCTGGAGACGGCAGAGCAACCTGACCGGAGCTGCCCTTCCCAGTGCACCTGAGAGCACCTGAGACCTGCACCTGAGAGCAGCAGCTGGGAAACTGCCAGGAAAAATACCCGGATGGGTGTCTCCTAGCCCTGCCGTTTTGTTTGTGTAGCCTTTCCCAATGCACACAAATTACTTCTTGGACAAAGCAGTTTTTAAGCAAATTCCAAGGAGGAGGCAAGGCCTTGGCCAGGCTTCCCTCTGCCCRCCCCGCTGCTGAGGATCTGCCTGGGTCTCATTTGCACCCTGTGGCTGCGTCCCCGYGGCAGCGGGAGCCAACGGCCGGCCCTTTCCGCACTTCCCCAGTCTGTGACCTTAACGTGTGTGCCACGTGGCACCAGCAAAGGAGCAAGTCAGTGTGCGGGGCGGCAGYGGCAGCGCTCGCTGTTCCCGGGCCTCCCTCGTGGCCGGCAGGTAAGTGTGCCCAAGGGCGGCCGAGGCGCCTCTGTGCTGTCGGGAGTATAATCAGAACAGAGCAAGAAGTCATTTTTCAGTGTGGGTTTAATACTTCCTCATGTCTCAGCTGTGTTTTTGTCCCAGATGTGTATGCAAGCCTGCGGTGCAGGTAGTTTTTACCGCACTGGGAGGAAACGTGGCTGAAGGCGGGCGGCACTGGCCGAGGCGCCCGGCCGAGCGTGGTGTGCGGCGCGCTGACGAGGAGTGGCCCTGAACAAGCTTTAATTTACACACACATATCTATTTTACAATTTTTTTTTCAGTTGCCCCCACAATTCAGGAACTTAAGTCCAGTGGTGTGATGCTTGGAGGGAATGGCCTGATAAGATGTGAAGGTGCAGGAGTTCCTGCCCCGGCCTTTGAGTGGTACAAAGGCGAAAGGAAGTAAGTAGCCCGCGGTCGCCGCTCGCTCGCTCGCTCGCAGCACCCTGCGCGGTGCAGGGCCCCGTGCTTCCCCGCACCACCCGCGCCCCGGGGCACGGCCGAGCGCCACCGCCGTGAGCGTGCACCAGCCCAAGGCTCAGGCACCATGGCAGCTATGGCCGTGGCAGGGTAACGCCCCAGGGCGCTGGCAGCTTCAGCCAGACAGCAGGAGCTACTTGGGAAGGGCTTGGCTACCCCGTGAGCGGGGTTTGCAGACAAACTACAGTGTGTGGCAGCGCCGCCCCATCCTGCCGCCCGTGCCGGGTTTGCAGCGGGGCTGC
>NW_020455538.1:603963-605145 GCF_003342845.1 Nothoprocta perdicaria
TGCTGGGTTTGCAGTGGGACTGCGTGGCCTGGGTAGTTGCAGCGCTGCCGCCTGCCCTCCGCCCCCCTGCACTGTGCAGTGAGGGCCCCTCAGCAGGTCAGCTCCATAGGCAGGGCCAGGGCTAGCAGGGAGTTGTGTTCCCAGCCCTTAGCTTGTCTAAGAGCCCGTTTCCRCTAAACTTAAATGCTGGAGCAAAGCAAAATCTATAATGTCCCTTTCAAGCAAATTTATGCATGCACCTCTCCACTTGTGGAATTTCCTGGCTCCCGAGCACTTGGTTTCCAACATGCATTAAGCCAGGAGGTGACACAGAGTATTAATGGTCACTGTGCAGCGAACCCATCGGGGCTCAGCGCCCGGCTGCTSCCCATGCGCAGTGGCCACCAGAGCCTCACACCGAGCACTGCCGTTGGCGCTTTGCTCCGTGGGACCTTCGGAAGCTCTTTCCTCTCTTGAAACATGTCTCCGTCCTCRCTCCAAAGATCAGCCCAGGTGTGCTGGGAGCCGTAGGGACGTGTTGTGTAGGAGGGACATACTCCCTGCAGGTGGCTCAGGCTCGTGCTGGTGAGCGTGCAGTTACATCTCATTTTTTATTAAGCCACCGCTGCAACGACAGCAGAGCTCTGAGCCCCAGTACTTGCCGTGGCAGCAGTGAGGAGATCATTCATTCCATCCRTTCCCCCAGGGATTCCCCATTGCCACGGGAAGCTGGAAAACCGGCCCGCGGGAGGCTTGGAAGCCGCTTCCCACCCARTGCAGAGGGGGACGGGATGAGCTTCCCCATGTGGCTTCCCTGTGGAGCGCGCCCCACACGGCCCCTGCTTGGCACGTGAATGCAGCACTAARTGTGCAGTGTACATGCATGTCAATGTGTATGTGGGAGCTCGTGTCCTGCAGCCCTTCCCCTGGAGAACACACCGAATCCAATTCCATGAGTTCCCCTTGGATTGGGAACCGCTTACTTTGGGTCTGGCTGAAGTTTTGAGTAAATGAGCTGTGAGAGTTAGATCTGAAATCCTAAGTGCATGTTTAGTGTCTGAAAAACGAAACTTTTTGTGTGCAATAAGAACAAACCCCACCATTTCTAGACTGCAGGAAAACAGGTCTCATGGTGGAGCGGTGCTGAGAGGCTGGCGTGCAGGTTAGGGCTGTGCTGCTGAGAGCTGCCGGGCCACAGCACGC
>NW_020455538.1:606353-664979 GCF_003342845.1 Nothoprocta perdicaria
CTGGTGCTGCCGGGCCGCAGCGCGCAGGGCTGCTGCGCAGGGCACAGTGGACATGGGCTCAGTGCGGGTCCAGCACAAGGGCAGGGATGGAGGTGGCCAGGCGCCCAGGCACGAGGGCAGGGTGGTGGTGACTGGGCGCACGGGGCTGATACTCTCATGAAATGGAAGCATACAGTGACAAAACCTGTTCGATACACAGCTCACCGGAGCACAGTGAATCCTGGCGGACCTGCCGTAGTTTTAGGAAGAATGCTGACGGCTGGCATTCACCGCAGGATACATGGCTCTGTGTTCCTGTGTGTTAATAGAGGTGGTGTGTTTAGTTCAGAGCTCCCTGTCTGTAGGGTTGGAAGGCACCGTGAGCAGCAGTGCTCCCCCAGCAGCATGGGCGCTCTCCATGGCAGGAGCAGCCCGTGTCCCTCGTGCTCCCGGCCCCGCGTCCCGCGTGCTCGGCCCTCCCGCCCCTGCCCCACCGTCACCGCCGCTTTCTTTTTGCCTTCTAGACTGATCAATGGCCAGCAAGGAATTACTATTAAAAACTATAGCACCAGATCCCTTCTCACTGTTACCAATGTGACAGAGGAGCACTTTGGCAACTACACGTGTGTCGCTGCCAACAAGCTCGGCACCACCAATGCCAGCCTGCCTCTGAACCGTAAGTACGCGCGGTCGGCAGCGCCGCCGCGGCGCGAGCCAGGCCGCCCCGCGCTGCGCCGCGTGCCGAGGGGCTGCTGCACAGGGAGACGCCGGAGGCGCCGCAGCACGAGCTCGCGCGGCCGGGCTCTCCAACAGCCTCCTGGAGAGCTGTAACCGCGAGCACGGGCTCCTGGCGCTCGCCGATGGCCTTGCCGTCTGGCCGCAGCATCGAGCGCTGCGCGCGGCTCAACTTCAGCGCTGAACTCTGTGTGTTTCGCTCRCTGTGAGGCCAAAAGACAACCTAGAACATATGGGACAGAGTTGTTATTCTTTTGTAAGCACCAGTGCGATGTTAAACCTCACAGGGAGGTGGGAGACAGGAAGGGGACGCAGCCTGGCTCTGCTGCCCTTGCTGGATGCACAAGGTTGTGACTGCAAGGCCATGATAAAACACCTCATGCTATTTCTAAATTCTATGAAAACAAGCATTTGTTTGCAAAAGTTGCTGGTCTATGTTTCAGATGGTAGCTAACATTGTTCAGTTTGTGGGTGCACACCTTTCCTCACTCATGGCTTGCACTGAAATGATCTAGAAAGAGAGTTTCTCTTTGCAGAAAACTCTCCAAGTAGTGACAAATGAAATATGAAATACTTATTTAATACTTCAGAGTGAATTCCACCTTGTAAGAAGCTACTTAGATTTTATTTTGTTAGCAATCACAGAGAGCTTGACATATGCTCTGATTCAGGTGTGTGTGGAGGAACAGTAGAGTAATTAATGGTTAATTGCTACATAAGGTTGTMAAATATAGGTTTGTAAAAATAATTTCATCAGCATGTTACTTGACATGAAAAGTTGGAAATGAGACGTTGATGTCTTACAGCGAGGCCTGCTTAGAGCAGTCGCTGCAGTCGTGCGGTGCATGGGTGCTGGCCAGGGTGCTGCCGCTGGCCAGGGTGCTGCCGCGGGGAAGGGTGCGGTGCCGCGGGGAAGGGTGCGGAGCCGCGGGGAAGGGTGCGGAGCGGCGGCGCCCGCGGGAGTCCCGGCAATGTGGGGGCTCCTCAAAACTAGTAAATTAACCCACTATAAATGGCACAGAACATGTAACAATGTGCCTGTTGCTGAGTCACGCTGTGGATAGCGGGTGTATCACTGGATACGTCCCCGGAACAGRAGGGTCCCGGGGTTTCCGGGTGGAAACCATTAAAACGTCTGCAGTGGCCTTGCTGCACCTCCACTGCKGGGCAGACGCTGCTCTGCGGCGGCGGCAGGAGGACCCAGAGCCTGAGAGCTGATCCTCCTTGCGGAAACAGAACGAGCAGGATGCCCAGTGAGCGTTAGGAAAGGTACCCGATACCTCGGTGTGTATTTTGTCCAGCTTTTGTTTAACTTCCGAAACCACCCACTTGTGGTGYCTTAGATACATATTCGTAGTGACCTCGAGTAAAGCAGAGAGATTCTAATTTACGCATCTGAAAGCGCATCTCCATTTTCATTCCGGTACCAGTAATGATGATGATTAAACATTCAAGGTCATTTGTGGAAGTTACTCCCAACCCAGTAATGAACACAGGGGCTGCCCAGGGCCGGATTGGGCTGGAAAACTAATGCTCCCAGCTCTTTCTCGAGCCATGCTTCTATCTATCATGGAGTAAGTCAAAAACTTCACTAAATCAGCTTTTTGGAAAACTGGAAAGCCCAAGGACAACCTGCTTGGCCAGTGAGATGAGAGTTAGGAGTGCAGTAACATGCTGGTGAGCACAGAGCCCGCAGCGCAGTCGGGAATGCGCCTGCAGACCCGGCCGGGGGCGTTTRCAGGATGAGCAGGGCAGGTTCAGAAGAGGAGAGAGGAAACAAGGGCTGGGGAAACTGCTCCATCGAGAGGYTGGGTAGAGAAGGAGGGACTGGAGAGACCGGGCGGAGCTGGGCATCCCTCCTGGGAGAGGCCTCTGGGGTCGGTCCTTGCAGGAGCGGGGTTCCGAGAGGATCCGCACCGAGTTTATGGACCTGTCCTGGCACTCGCCCCGTGCTCCTCAGCAGCTCAGCTGCTTGTGACCCRCCGAAAGCCAGGGAACACGACGTTCCCGTTTGCATGCAAGGACGCTAAGAGCAGATGCACAGTTAAACCTGCGAGCAAGCTTCCTAAGGAGGCTGCAGCATAAACACTAATTAACCYCGGCATTGAATCAGCCTGTACCAAGCGCTGGGATTTCAGCGAGCCTTTAATGGAGACACCTCCAGCTATGTTTTCCTTAATTACACCTGCAGTTTTATGTGTCAAGATTTTGACTGTGTTTTTATATATATATATATGCATATAATAAACTAGGGATTTATAAAAGCTTACTGTTTTCAGGATTTGTCTAAACCTCAGAGGAAAAACCTTAGCAGCAGATGCTTAGGTATTGCTCATAACTCATAGCTGAAACTCTTGGTGCAAAGACCTGTGCTGATTTTGTTCAAAAATGTCCTTTTTCCCCCTACATATTACTACGAGTAACAAAGCTGCCATCACTACTTTAAAATGATTTGCAAGACTAATCTAAATTTTACTGTGCGGTAAGGAACTCTTGCAGTTGCAGTCCTTTTCAATAAATCATTGGCGTGTAAAAATACTCGGATGTTTAGAGCAGTCATCATGTGAACTAAGGTGCCCGGGTGCGAAGCGGGGCTGTTCCATAGAACTGCCGTTTATTTAGACTGTAAAATACGCACGTGTACGAGTCGCTCTCACTGCTAATGCAGTGGCTGAGCTCTCCATGGTGTCGCTCATCCACAAGGAAGTGCCTGCCGTGTGGAAGAAGCCGGCTTGGGAGCACGGAGCAAGGGCCCAGCCCCTCATTCCGGGAGCCACTACTGCCCGGGTTCCTCTTTGGAAGCGGCCCCGTGTGTCCCTCGACTCCGTCGCAGGAGCAGTTAGAGGCTCCAGGCGCCTCGAGAGCCTCCCCTGCTCMTGCCGGGGGTCAGAGGAGGCTGCCCGTGCAGCGGCTGACGCTGATGTTCCTAGATTCCTTTGTGGTGATTCTTCCTGTCCTGCATTTAAGAACAGACTCATATTTATCTTCTTGTAGACGGAGGCTTATTTGATTTCCCGTGTTTAAAGCGTAGCCGGGCTGTTGTGCCTGTTAGGGCAGCAATGGAGGGACCCCCGAGCGAGGGTCAGTGCCCACACGCTCGGCTCCAGGAAGGGATTGCAGCAGAATCGCACCCGCGGAACAGTCTGGAATGCTGGGGTTATCCTGCTGAGGTTTAGGTGCCTTTTGTACCCTTCGGTATCCCTGTTTCTCCTCCCAGAYCCAGTATGTACCCTGCCTGCAGTCGGACAGTGTATTTGCAATATCCTAGTGGCATTTCATCTGCTAAAGGAGAGTCTAGGCTGTGGAGTGAGATTTAAAATTCAGAAGCTGCTCTGATTCTGCATCGGAAGAAGCAGCAGAAGAGGAAACAGAGCTGTTCAGTAGTCATCCCTGTTCTACACAATGCTTGGTGGCCGGGCACTAATGCTTAAATAACATCTAATTTAATATTTCACATCTCAGCACTCTCACCATGAAAAAGTTACCCTTAAATCGACAGGGCAAATCTGAACAAGGATGAGTGAGTCCTCTGAGCTGCACACGTGGTTTATTATAGCCCCTTGATTTGTGTGCTGGACTTTTCTGCCTTCATGCAGGGCATTTGCAGCCCATGTCTCTTGGTTGCTGTTGGTGTTAGCAGCTCCCCGTAAAGGCAATAAAAGCACCTGCTCCCTGTGCCTGCTGGCTCGGGGCTGGCTCTGCAGGCTGGGGAGGCACTGGGCGTCCCGCTGCGAGCGCCGGCCCGGAGCTGGTTCTGGTGCCGGCCGGCGCGCGYGGCTGCGGCTGCGGCTCCAGCTCTGCGGGTGGCCCTCACCCCGCAGCACTGCGGGCTCGGGCCATCCTCGGCTCTCATCATTTGCTCCTTCATCTCCTGATAGAGATGTGCAGCTCAATTAAGTTTGCGTTTGTAGAGACTGCAAGATGGTCTATGAATTTCATCATGATGTTGGCACGTCTTGCCATGTAATTTATAGAGATTTGTAACGATTCATTTGATAGACATTGTCTGTGGATTCCAGTTCACCAGGGATCAGTAGAACCGTAATTACACAGTAATTATCAAATAGCTTCCTCCCAAACGGCCGTGTCGGTGGGCTCAAGCTGCAGCCCCGGGCTGTGCGGCGTCTCGGGACAGGGGTGCCCTGCGCAGAACCCAGGCGGCTGCGTGTTAGAAACCGTGCGCAGGTTGGGTGACKGCGGCCTCTGATTCCTGAGTTGGGTGGCTGCTTTAGAGCTCACTSTTCTCCTGCATCTGCATGGAAATGTGCTTTACTTTTAAATAATCTTGTCAAAAAAAAGTAAGCAGAGGTAGAAACAGAGGTGGCGACTAATGTAAGATGTTTGATGGCTACAAATACAAAATCCCCCAGATCAATCCCTGTGCAGATAAAAGAAGTGCTGAGGCCCTCCAAAACGCTTCATTCTATTTTAGCCTGGCAGGCTGCAGCCGAGGGCTCTGGAAGCACGCGGGAGCTGGGCTGGCGGTGCCAGGGCTGGCAGTGCTGCGGCGGCAGCGCCCGTGCCGGGTCGTGCGGAGCAGGAGGCCGCGAGGGGCGCGCGGGCAGCGCCGGCCGCGCCGCCTTTCCTGCCGCAGCGGCTCCGGGTCCCGCCAGCCCACGGCCGCAGGTGCCTCTGTGGCCGCATGTCCACCTTGGCGGCGTGGGAGGGAGCTCCCCTGGTAGATCCACAGAATCCGTACAGTCAGAAAAGACCTCCAGGCTCCTTGAGAGCGACCAAAACCCCATCCCCGCCTGCCCGGCGCTGTCCCCAAGCGTCTTGTCCACATGTCCCTTCCGCACTGCCAGGGACGGTGCCAGCCCCTCTTCCCTGCGCAGCCTCTTCCAGTGCTCCCTGCTGTGAACTGTGTCCTGTCCCATTCCATTTTCTAGCTGTCCATCCACACTAAAGACATGAGTGGGCYGTGGCCTTACCCGTTTGCTTGTGCGCAGGTCTCCRGGGGCTGTCCGCTCAGGTAGAGCCRCAGAGGTTCTCATCTGCCCTCGCACACCACGTCTAGTTTCTGCAGTCACATTTAATGGTCATTTTGATACCATTCCCGTTTTGATACTGATATTGGAGACACTGTCCCCCGCAGAACGTTGAGCCCAGCATCCAGCAAAGGCAGCTGGGAAGATTCCCGCCCTCCGGGAAGATTCCCGTGGCGCTGCCCGCCGGCAGCGGGAGCCGAGGGGCTGCGCGGGAGGTGCCGCCGTGCCCGTGCCCGTGCCCGTGGCGGGCGCCCTGGCCCCCTGCGGCGGCTGCGCAGCCTGCACTGACCTGAGCTGCCGCGGGACAGCCCTGCTGCTGCTGCGTGGCTGGGCGGCAGGAACGCTGACACGTCCTTGCCTCTGCATTGTGCACCGCGGCCCCGCTTATACAAATTCATGAAGGACCAAAGTACAAGGACTTGGACTACTTTGTCACTTTTCCTGCATCTCATTGTGATCTCAACAGCCATAAAAATTACTAAATCGGATGTTTTCTCTGGAAAAATGTGAAGCGGGAATCAAGCACTGGTACAGGAATGGCGCTTACCCTTGTAGCGTTACAGGTTGAACCGCTAGGTCAGAGCCCCGAGGGCAGCGTTTGCGGCGTGGCCGCAGCCTTGGGCTCCTGTCACACTCGTGGCCCGGCCCGGGCTGCTGTGCCCGCCTGGGGATGGCCCCTCAGGCCCTGCAGGCTCTGCTTTCCTTGCCCTTGGTTTCTTTACTGCTTCCCTCCTAAACAGCAGTGCAAAGAGGGACCCGTGAGGGACCGTAAACCTGTCGCCCTGTAATAAAAGATCAAACTGTATAAATAAAGCCAACTATCATTGGGCAATTAAGGTATAATCGCTCAAATCTGTAAAAGAGCTCAGATTGTAACTGCAAGTTATTAATGGGGAGTAAAAGATATGGAAAAAAATTAAGGTCATCTCTTGGTCCCAATACACTCACACTTTCACCCAAAAGGGTTTGCATTAAACATGTTTTTTTCCATTTACCATTGCAGTCAAACAGTTTTGGCTTATGAAGGCTTAAAGAGCTTTATTTCAAAATAAATCATTAATCTTTAGCATAGCTGATACAGACCAGAGAAGATTAGATTAAATTACYCTCGCTAATTACGAAAGGTCATAAATGAAACTAGTTATGAGAGTCTTTTTAATTAGTTCATATGTTAATATTTGGTTGCCAGTTGCGTTTTGGAGCAGTGATTAATTCCTCCATTATGCGGGTAGTCTATAAATATTGCGTCAAATCCATGAGGAGCAGCATTCCCGGTGCCTTCAGCAAGCACCTATAGACCACCTGCATCACAGAGTATCTGTCACGAAGTTGTGCTGTGATGCAGTGTGTGCTGAGGTTTCACTGGAAGGTGAAACACCAAAACGAGCTAGAGTAATGTTAGAAATGAAACGGGACCGCGTCCCAGCGGGGCAGGCCTGTCGCTGCAGCCAGTGTCTTTCCCCGAGTCGGTCTCGCTGYGTTTTGTGCTCCTCATAAAAACGTGTGGGTCCCAGGGAGCGCAGAGCCGGTGAGCCCTTGTGGGCACCCTGTCCTGCAGCGGGATGTCAGGGAACATGTTGCAAGAGGAGCCTCATGTTAGCTGCGGCAGTCATTTCACACATGGCCTCAAAGTGCTTGAAGAAATGCAGGAAATGGTGTTAAAACGTTGAGGACTCCAGAAATCCCTCCTTTATTTGATGTTCCTGTTCATCCTAGCTTTGGTAGCATGGGCTATGTTTTCAGGAACCGGGATGGAGAAGCGGACAAGGCATTAAATTACGTCTGAGGCTTGTAAAGCATCGCTTTTCGTGCTGAAACACAGGATTTCAGTATTGCATGTGAGCACTATGGTGATAACAGGGAATATTTGTGTATTTTCAAACCTGTCTCCCATTCCCGCTGTGCTGCAGCCGGAGCAGGGGCTGCGCGGGGCGGGCTGGGCAGCCGGACGCCAGCGCCTCCCATGTCCCCCCAGGCTGTTTGGGTGAATAATCCACTTGTCCCTGCAGGATGGGGGCCCTCGCAGTGCTGGTGAGCACGGCTGCGCCCCGTCCAGCTCGCCCCGCGCCGGGGCTGCTGCTGATGCTGCTCCGAGGCTCCTGTCCCGCGAGGGTTCTGCAAGGCGCTGGCACATGCCCGCCTTCACCCACCGCTTATCTTGGCATAAATTGTGGGGCGGCACCGGAGACTGTGGTGTTTGCAACAGCATCTTAGTTTAYCAGTGAGGACCTCTCTTAATGCATCAGTGACAGACATATCGAAACTTCAGGTGCATTTTGGAGACTGAAATACTTCATTTATATTAACAGGATTATCAGTGCTGTGAATCTGCGTTTTATTCCATCAGTGCTTAGAGAAGCTTTATAACTTTCTCTTGTTGGTAAACACATTTGCAGTTTTCACTAGGATCATTTTTGCATCGTGTTAGCCTGCAAGGTAATTGCAGGGGGAAAGCGCACCCAGGAGGGGGGCGTTGGGCGGCAGCCGCTCGCGTCGTACTGCGCACCGGCCCCGTCCAGAGGCTGCCGGTTCCCTCATTAGTGTCTTGTTAGAGCCAGGATACGGACAATGATCTTCTGAGCTTGGTAATTTTGTTAAATCTTCTTTATTAAGAGCTGAACTGCTGCGGTGAAATGGCAGCTTGCCTCTGCAAGATGGATTGGGGCTGGGATTTTAATTTTGCTTAACACTATCCAAAGCTAATAAGAAGACACAGAATAATGAATTTAAAGCAGAGCTACAATGAAAAGCCGTAGGTTAATATGTCCTTACCCTGGGTGCGGGGGAACCGTGTCCGCTGTGAAACCCTGTTTGGTGTTTGTGCCAGGCGTGGTAAAGGACAGGCGCGGCGGCCGGTGCACACGTGTGCCTGTACCTGTGTCTGTGCGCGTGCCTGTACCTGTGCCTGTACCTCTGTGCGTGTACCTGTACCTGTGAGTGTGCCTGTGCTCTGTGCGTGTGCCTGTGCGTGTGCTTGTGCATGTCCCTGTGCGTGTGCCTGTACCTATGTGTGTGCCTGTACCTGTACCTGTGTCTGTGCCTGTACCTGTGCATGTACGTGTCCCAGTGCGCGTGCCTGTACTTGTGTGTGTGCCTGTACCTGTGTCTGTACCCATGTCTGTGCGTGTGCCTGTGCATGTCCCTGTGTGTGTGGCTGTACCTGTTGGTGTGTGTGTGCCTGTACTGTGCATGTGCCTGTGTGTGTACCTGTGCGTGTGCCTGTACCTGTGCCTGTGAGTGTGCGTGTACGTGTGTGTGCCTGTACCTGTACACATGCCTTTGCGTGTACCTGTGCACGTGCCTGTGCGTGTGCCTGTACCTGTCTGTGTGCTTGTACCTGTGTGTTTGTCTGTGCGTGCGTCTGTACCTGTGTCAGTCGGTGCACCTGGGCCTCTGCGTGTGTGCGTGTACCTGTACCTGTGCCTGTGCGTGTATCTGTACCTGTGTGTGTGCCTGTGCATGTACCTGTGTGTGTGCCTGTGCGTGTACCTGTTTACTGTCTCGTGCTGTACTTGTCTTCTGTGTGATTAATGCCCAAATGTTCTCTTTTTTTTTTCCTTTTTCCCTTTTTGTAGAAATTATTGAGCCTACTACCTCTAGCCCCGTCTCGAGCCCAGGTCAGTACCACCTACCTCTGCCAAGGATGTCTGGGCACTTTTTCTGTGGGAACTGACCCCTCTGCCRCCCTGTCGCAGAGCTGGCGCATGGCGGGCAGGGTGTCTCTGTCTGTGTGTGCWTTCCCCGCTCTGCCTTTCCTCGGTGCCTTAGATGTGGCTTTGTTCTTCAGTCGTCCCYTTTGTGAAACCCTCCTGCCTGGTTTCCTTCTGTCACCCGGTGCCTGGGTCTGTGTGTGCAGGGCCATACAGTGGTGCAGAGCCCTGCAGCTGTGCGGGGCCATGCAGTGACACAGGGCCATGCAGCTGTGCAGGGCTGTGCAGGGCCATGCAGCAGCGCAGAACTTGCCTGAGGAGCACACTGTTACGTCTCTATTAGAAAGGCAGATGATTAAAGTGCACCCCAGAAAGCTGTGGTGACCACAGCAAATAGCTGCCCTGGGAGGGCTGCAGCCTCAGGAAAGAGRAATGGAAAAAACTAAACAAGGAGAGACCCCGGTGAGCTGCAAGGAGGGCCGCGGGCAGAGGGGGAGGCGCCAAGGCCCCGTCCTGCAGCGAGGGGCTCCGTGACCCCCCGGTCTGCAGCATGGCCCCCTCCCTTCCCTCTGCTCCCCATGCCCTCCTTTACAGACACATCACCACCCTCGTGACTCCTCACCTTGCCYTAGACTACGGAGCAGCTAAAGATAAACCAAGAACTTCTTTCCAATGCCCCGGCAGCCGAGGAGGGGGCGGTGGCAGTGGCGGCGGTGTCCCTGTCCCCGCGGCCGTGCTGCTCCGCGTGCCCCGTGCCCAGGTGGCCACGCGCGGAGCAGGGAGCAGCGCTTCCTGGGTGTGAAAGAAAAGCTGCAGCTCTTGGGAATCTTAGAGGATTTCTGTGGATAGATGCAACCCCGAAAAGCAGTTTCATAGGTCTGCGCTGAGCTCAGCAAGAGAGATTTCTGTAGGATCACATAAAAATATTTGAATTTTCAGTATATACAGTAATTTTTAAAAGATAGAAAAAGGCTAAAAGCATAAAAAAGAATTAAACCTCAGAGAGAATCATTTAAGAATTAAAAGAGCCTCCGTCAACACGACGGTGCTGCTCAGCATCGTTGTCGGTGGCAGACTCACTGCTAGATCCAGAGCCTCCTTGGTGACTTGTCTGGGATCTCTTGTTAAGCCACAAATGCACGTTGGAATATATCTGAACAGAATAAACATGAAGCATCGTTGTCATGTGGAGATCTGAATATACAGCAGGCTGGGCAGACAGCAGAGCGCTGCGTTCACAAGAGCTTCCCTTAATTGCGCTTAAAAAAAAAAGGGGGGGGGAAAAGGCAGCATAAATCCATTATTAAAGCAAAACGTAGCTGCTGCTTTGTTTACCACCACAGCAGTTTTTTCTGTGTTCCACAGTTTCATTTGTGCTGCTCTCTCAAGCCAGCCTCTTACTCGGTTGTGCCGTGGTGCCTGCTGCCCGCCTGAGCCGGGGCTGCGCGGCGGCGCCGCCGTGCCCGGGACTCCGGCTGCCCCRGCCGAGCGCGGCGCCGCTCCTGCCGCCCGCCAGCCCGGCCCTCGGCACCACCGCAGCGCCCGGCCCTGCTCCTCCGCAGCACAAATACGGCAACGGCTGCTCCGGCATGGCAGGCAGGCTCCGAAACACGAGTGTGCAAGAATRCACGCTGTACATAAGGTGTAGCACATACAAGATAAAGTGCATGTGTAAAATTTTATTACAGAAGTTATTAAATACTTCATAGATACTCATAAGCAAAAAATACTGCAGCAGCATTCCTCAAATGTCTTTACCTAGGAAAGTCATTTTTTTAAAACCAAAGTTTACAAATAGCTTTGAAGTGACAGCCAGCAAGGTGAGCACACGTCAGAGCGGGTGCCCCGTCCCAAAGGCGAATCCACAAGCCCTGTGCAAGCCGTTATTCCCAGCGGGAGAGCAGTGCCGTGTGCCAGCCTGCGTGCTTTCCCTGCGCTCCTGGGTTCCTGCGCAGGCAGTTGTTCCCTCTTGTAGGTGCTGGGGCCAGGGGAGCTGCCGCAGCCCCGGGGTGGCCAGAGCCTCATGCCTGCTCGCTGCAGCACAGGGGCTCTTTGCTGCTGCCCGTGCAGCGCGATGCGCTCACAGGAGGCTCGAGGAGCCCTTGGAGATGCTGCTGGATCCATGCAGCTGATTAAGTAACAGTGAGAGGTCAGAGAGGGTAATTGAGGAATCGTCTTTAATTAAAGGTTTCGCATATTACAAGGCACTGTTCCAAAGCTGGCCTTGGGGAGAGGGACTTGACCTGTTCTGCGTGCACGGGAGCAGTGGCTGGTGCCTGGATGAGCACTGCGGGCAGTGCCGCGCGCTCCCCTGTGCCCCGTGGGCTGTGCGGGCAGCGTGGGCAGCACGGGCAGTGCAGGCAGTGCAGGCAGTGAGGGCAGTGCAGGCAGTGCAGGTAGTGAGGGCAGCGACAGCACGAGCCGCCTGCCCCACAGGGAGCACCTTCCACCTCCTAGTCTGTGCGAGTTCTTCCCACACGAGGCAAGGATGTGATTGGTGAGAGAAACCAGCTCCTGACTGCCCTCCCTGCCCTGCACTTGGCACCTAAATCACCCTTCAGAAAACATATGAAAAAAAGACACGGGCTCTTTTGTCCCGGATAGTAGGAGAGCACCTGGAGCGCTGGGTCCCTCTGTGGCGGGGACCTTGGCATGCCAAAACGCTTCTGAATCATTGAGAGGAGCTGCACTCTCCATCCAGGCGCTGGAATTGGGTAAATGTTTCTGTTTAAGGAAAATCCATGTTTCAAGTAACTCACAGCGTGAACTCGTGACATTCTGCAGTGTTGAAAGACTGCATCATTTCAGAAGACCATTTGAACCCAGTAAATCATAAATATATTATTCGCTGCTTGCTGAATAAATGCATCACTTAATATCAGAAAAGCTACTCTCTATCATAAAGTGAAAAGCAGGATTAAAAATAGGTCCATTGATTTCTGCTCTCTAAACCAGTATGTAAAATGCAAGAATATTTTTTCTGATGATGTACTGACTGCATAGATGTCCCCCTTGGAGGATTTCAATATTAATGAGTTATTCCCAAAGCTGAGGAGTCCACTGAAGCCCAAAGCTGCTCCGAGCCCCCCCATTGTGGGGCCGGAACCCACGGGGACGATGTGGGGACAATGTGGGCGTCACACGGGGCCGGTGCTGGGGGCGCTGGCGTTCGGGCCCCCGGGCGACTGCAATGGGGCTTCCTGGCCCTGGCCCAACCGCAGCGCAGGCTCCTCCTGCGCACTGGGAAGAAGCTTCAGCACATCTTAGGGTTGTCAAAATTTGGAGATGTTGGAAAATGGCACAACTGGGCATGTTGGGGTTTTTTGCATCCTCATCTCAGTGCACTTTGGAGCGCGGCCGCCTCAGCCTCGGTGCAGTCGGTGGGAGCAACTGCAGAGGGGTTCCTGGCACCTGGATCTCCTCCCCTGCAGCGCTGGTTAATTCCCAGGCAAGTGCAGACAGCCAGGCTAGAGATGCCTTTCCTGGAGGCGGTCTGGGGGCAGCGATCCCATTGTTGAGCTTCTGTTCTTGGCCTGCAGCTGCAGCTGAGCACTGTGCTGGGCGGCGGGTGGCTGCAGACGTAACCCCGAGCTCAGCGAGCGCGACCCCATCAAGGTGACTCTGGAAGGTGCCAGTGCACAGTGTTGTTTCATGCTGTTGGTGCATGGTGTGTACATGCGGCAGCGCCAAGCTCCTGTCCTTCAGCAGCTTTAAAACAGAAGGGAAAGCGCACTGCATAAACCGTCCAATTCGCAGCGTTGACAGTACAAGACATAGCAAAGCTACTGGAAGGGAATTTGCATCCAGGGACATGTTGTGGTTGAGGAAGAGACAAGTGGGAAATTCCAGAATGTGATTCATGCGCTAAAGGCAGCAGTATTTGTTTGTATTTGTCACATAAGGCTGTGTCTTATGTGCAGAATTGGCCAGAAAAGACTGATTAAAATAGTTGTAGCAGGAATACCCGTGCGTGTGTCCGTGTGGCCGAGCTGCCCTGCCAAGCCTGCTCCTTCTCCCCAGCCCAGCCGAGCGCTCACCCCGTTCACGCTCCGGATCCGCCTTGCTCCCGGTTGGCCTCCCCGGTAAAGCGGGCGCAGAGGGACGCAGGGGCAGCTCCCAGGTGCCTGGGGTCCCTGGGGGTGTGGGCTGCCCGAGTGCTGACCTGACCCTTTAAAGATCTTCATTGAGTAGGAAGTTTTGCAAAATACTTCACCCTTTTTCAACTGCGTATGAGCAGGACAGCTAGCAAATACGATATTAGGATATTAGCAAAAATACTTATTAGCAGGATCCTCAGCAGTGGAATGCCATGGATTAAGGTTTGGGGTTTAATACACATGCAGAACTGGAGCAACATGTACTGGAGAAGTGTAACTGGAAGGGAAAATAACGTTTAAGAAAGCAGCAGAATAGCTGAGTAAAAAGTGACACTCTCAAAATCATCTAACGGAGATGATTTTAGAAGACTTGGTTGTTGGCTCCTCTGGCAAAACTCCATTTCTTATGCAGAGTCACCAAAAAAGGCAGGAAAGTTTGTGYTGCACTGTTTAACTTAGCACCCGGCGTCAGGATCAGGAGAAGGATGTTGAAACTATCCAGAAATYGTAAAGGTCTGCGCAAAAAATTATCATTAATAATACGTTATATGACATTGCCTGGCTGTAGCTGAACCAACAAAATCTTAATGATATATGAGAACTATTAATAGTGAATACTCTGAATACACAGATTTAATATGCTGCTTAATTCAAGAGCTTATTTATAATGTCACACTTCATTTTGAGAAAAATGATTCTGACAACCAATCATTTAAGATATTGAAAGAATGCTTTACAAAAGGTCATAAGTACAAATATTTCCCCTATTAGCTGCTAATAAATTCATTTCCTATAAAAATTAGAAGGTTTAGCTAATATCTTCAAAGCTATTTACAGYATTTCAGCACAAATGCTAATCTCTAATTACCAATATAAGTTGTAAATAATTGTCAAGTATGAYGATGAGCCAAACATCCTATGAAATCAAAGTAATTAGTTCCCACGTTAGATTTTTGTCTGCCCTTGAACGAGGACGCGTTGTCTTTGAATGAAGGCGCGTGGCGCTCGAGCGCAGGCGCGCTGCCCCTCAACGAGGGTGCCGTTGAACAAGGGCGCGGGAGCCCGCGCGCCGGCAGCCCCGGAGCTGCTCACACAACACACACAAATATTGCTCCTTCGCAGCGACACAGCCCTGGTGAGTCCCGCTGCCCCCAGCTGCTCTCCTGCAGACGTGCCAGAGCCAAGCACTGCTCCGCCAGGATTGGTGCAAGCGGCTGTTCTTGCTAAAGAGCAGGTTCTTCTGGCTCGGGACACGCGCGTGCAGCAGCGGCTGGACGGGCATCGGGACGACCCTTGGTCTGTGCGGGGCTCTGTTCGCGGGGCTCTGCTCGCGGGGCAGGCCGTGCCGAGCGGGCACACGCCTCATGCCATCATGAAGGGGGAGATAACCACTTATAAACAGCACTTCTTTCCTGGTGGTCCTTTGCTAAATTTTGAAATGACGGTTTGAAAATAACTTAGAGCTGGGTACTTTTTTGTTATGAAAACAGTAGCAATATAGTGTGTTTCCCTTCGAATGCAGTCGTATAGGGTGTATCATTTTCCAGCCGTTTCATAACGTGCTCRCCCGTTACGGCAGGGCGCAGCCTCGCGCTCCTGCGAGGGCCGTCGGCTGCCCGCGGGTAAGGGCAGAGCTCAGGGCACCGTGCGGGACCTCCCGCCCGTGGCTCCCAGCRGCCGCCCGCGCCGGTGGGACAGGCGCCCGCCGCACCCCTGGCCCGGCACAGGGCCCCGTGCTGAACGCTCACGCTGCACGGGGTATTTTTAGCTCTTTTAATTAATCTGCCACCATTTTCSCAGGGTAGTATTTTGTCTTTGAACATACTTCCCATAAAGATGTTTAAGGGTCCGTATCAAATTAAAGCGAGCGCATATTGGAAATGGGGCCCTGGTGACTGAAACCAACAGTGTCTGTTTTTGGTGCACACCAGCACTCGCTCGTGCACCCCAGTGCACACCGCATTCCCCTCCAACAGCCAGCCGACAGTGCTAGCTGGACTTCGTGAGATGACTGATGGTGACCGTTTTGGTGCCAGCATTTGGGGATGAGGATGCCAGCCCTGACTTCCTCGCCCGAGTTCCTCCGCCGCGATGGGCCGGGCAGTTAAGCGTAGGTGGGTGTACATGGGTGTGCGTGGGTGTACATGGGTGTGCGTGGGTGTACATGGGTGTACGTGGGTGTACGTGGGTGTACGTGGGTGTACGTGGGTGTACGTGGGTGTACGTGGGTGTGCGTGGGTGCAGGAGAGCCGCGGCGGTGCAGGCGGGAGCGCCTCTGCAGCGCCCTGCGTCGCGCCCAAACACTGCAGAACTGCCTGAATTATCAGGCTTTGCCGAGCGTTACCGCGATGGTCAAAGCTTTGTTTAATCACTTTAATTTAGTCTCCATCTGGCATCCGATTTGAAAGGACCTCCTTGGTCACATCTATCTATATTTAACTTAGCGAGTGAGTTTTCCATCGCTGTAAATGCCTGCCCAGGGCRCTTAGCCTTGAGGATGATTGCATTTGCATAACACTAGACAAACTGGTGTCTTCTCAGATTCGTTTCTGTTTGTGCAAGAGTCTGAGGTTTTGTCCTCCAAGACGAAGCTTTCTCCAAGCCTGCTTCACAGGGCAGGGGAGCAACAAACTTCCCTGTGGTCAAAACGCTCCCGAGTTTCTGCCAGGCCGCTCCACGCAGGTTCCCTCTCCTCTTGCAAGTCCTTGCTCTTAATTCCGGCTTCCATAGGCAGCCTGCCCTTTCTTCCAAAGCCGGAACTCCTTCACCGACTTTAATCGTAACAGTATTTAGAGATGCTATCTGTAGGACCCAGCACAGACTCGGGAGGCCCATTTTCTTGCAGTCACTTCTTTTAAGCAAACTTTGCTGACAGGCCAGTCTTTTTCAACTTCTTTTTCTAACRGCTTTGACCTTGAGTTAGTTTATCCTTTGCTTCTTTTTTTTCCATTTTTTAAAAAAATTGCATAGAAACTAATTATTAAGGTTTTCCCACAATAAATCATTAACGTGAGTATAGCCAAATGAAATGCTTATTAGCATCTCTCTGTCTAATCCATTTAACAGAATTACTCTGGCTGTTAAGACAACCAGAGGGGTTCGTGCTTTTGTCTGCAAGGCATCAGAACTAAAGCTTATAATTATTTCTGCTTAATGCAGCCCTTGGTGTTAGGCAATGTTGGTTAGCACATTGCAGCATAATACTTTGCCTAATCTCTTGTATTAATTAGAGATAGTGATATAATATGACTTTGTTCCTTTTAATTCACTACCAGGAGAGATGTCGGTGCATAATCCGATCCGTGCTAAGAGGGTGCTGGAATATGTGTGCTGAACAACTAGGTAGTGCTGTAAAACATTGAGCTTACGTAGAAAAATCACTATATTGGGCAAACAGCGGGGTCCGGGCAGGAGGATGCCCGGCAGGTCCACGGCGTTGTCCTGAAGAGGAGAGGTTCTTGAGCTGCTGTGTCTTCTAAGTCTGACATCATTGTGTGTTCTCAAACACCACAGTCCTTTCCTCAAACTCGTTATAATCTTCTTGCAGAAAAAGATTCATTTTGCTTCATGGCACCTCTGCAGATTGCAACAGAATTTGCATTGCCAGATGAGCACAAGGGGAGGTGAGAAGCCTGACCTTGGTTCCTGTTTTAGATGGTTACAAAGGTTTGCTCTGCGTCTTTGGGCAGGGAGATGCTTTGCCGAAGGCGGTGCCGGAGGGTGGCCCCGCAGCCGTCCCTGGGCTCGCCGTGCGACCAGGAACTAACACAGTGCTCCCATAGGATGGTGATAGGAACGACGGAATGGCCTCGGAGAGCTGCGCATATAACCAGGGAGTCAAACAAATTCATGCTTTCATTTAATATCCCATCATGGATACCTCCGTGATTTTTCTCTGTGCAAATGTTAAGGCTGTGTGCGCTAGCGTGTCTGAGCACAGGGGTAAAGCTGCCTTCAGTGCTGAGATCTTAGTGGAAAAAATAAGCTGTGTGTTTTATGCTGTTTGGGAAACATGTAAACATCTTCCATCTGAATGGAAGCTCTTAACGTGGCACAGAAAACCCTCCAGAAATCACGAAAGGTCTGCAGTCCAAGCAGAAAATGGTCTTGCCTGGAGTTACACAGCAGCAGTAAAATAGTGATTCATTCCRAGGGAGGAGCAAGTAGGACATTATCCAGAAATATCTGAATCTTAGAAGTCACTTTGTTGGCTTCTTAAAGCCCTTAAGCCACCACAGGAGATTAGCAGAGTTTACTCTGCTTGGGGAAAACCTCRTGTGGGAGCGAAGCAGACGGGAGCGAGGCGGGATGGGCCCGGGGGCACCGTGACTGCCCGTCCCGCCGGCCRGACACCCCTGTGTGCGGAATGTGAACCTCGTGGTCGTGCTCCAGCGCTGAGCTGCCACGGGGCGAGCGGCGCTGTGTTCTGACCCGCCCTTGAAAGCCCGTTTACAGCAGCCCGCCAGCGCGCCGCCGCTCCGTCCCTCCGGCAAACGCAGCACGGACGGCCCGCAAGGGCAGCGGGTTCTGCCYGCAGCGACGCTCCGAGCCCGGCACCGCAGCGTCAGCAGCTCCCGATGGGTCCGTGCAAGCGACCCCGCGAGCCCACGGAGCAGAGGCAGCGCCCGGGCGCCGAGCTCGCCCGGACTGCCCTCCTGCAGCGCTGGCATCACACTGCATGTCCGCATCGCAGCCATCCCAGCCGTGCCCTCCTGCAGGCCTCTCGCACATCACCTTCTTCTGAACCCGCAGCTCCTTTCCGTTATTTGCACAAGGATGTGTGTAATTTTCCCCCATTCATTCACCTACTGTTTTTATGCTGAACCAAACTGCAGATGATTTAATAAGCTTTAGAAAGACAGCATTGGTTCATGCCCAGGAAATCAGATTTACATAATTTTCCACTTGCTTTTAGAGCTGCAGCAGTTCAAATTATCTGTACTTTGTGAAACTTGCTTTATATGATAAAATTCCACCTACTTGGTTGAGCTTGCAGCTCGATTTTTGTAATAAATTTAATGTTGATTTGTCATACTGGCTTATCACAGAAACTTCCCTTTTCAATGAGAAGGTAGCGCCCGGGCCGGCACCTCCTCGTGGTTCTGAGCTGCTTGACTCAGAAGGAGCTGGTATCTTACACACCACAGAGAAACCGCAGGGCGGGTGATGCGCCAGCACTGGGGCTGCAGCGAGGCTTGGCGCTGAGGCGGGGGGGCCTGCCGGACCCCGCGGGTTCATTTTCCTTTGCTGCTCGGTGGCCGCGTTGCGCCTGGCGCTGCCGCGGTGCCCGGCAGGCTGCATGCAGGGCAGCGCGTCGCGGGGCCCCACGTCGCTCGCCGCGGTGCAGCACAGCGCACCGGGCGGCCGGAGCAGGCAGCGCACGCGCCGCGCGGCGCTCGCTCTGCTGCGGCACCCACCGTGCCCCCGACACCGCGATCGCTGCGTTAGCGCCGCCGCAGCCAGCCCCGGTGTCGTGTTAGCGTGGCTGCAACCACCGGCCGGGACCATCCCCATTGCTGTGTCAGTGTGGCGGGAACCATCCCCGTTGTGTTGTGTTAGCACAGCTGGAACCACCGGCCGGGACCATCCCCATCGCTGCACTGGGGTGGCCGGAACGATCCCCGTTGTTGCATTAGTGCAGCTGGAACGATTCTGGTCCCTGCGTTAGTGCAGCCAGAACGAGCCCTGTTGTCAGTTTGTGCATCTGCAAAGATCGGCCCGAACGATCCCTGTCACTGCCTTACCGTGGCCAGAAGGATCCCGGTCGCTGTGTTAGTGCGGCTGCAATGATCCCCGGCACTGAAACCCCAGACAAAATAGCCAGCACACGTGAGAATCATGACTGTTACGAATTGTTTTCTCGGTTGTTTCTTCAAAATAGAGTTACATGTGTTACAACAAACACATGCTGTTACTTCAGTACACAAGGCATTGTGTTAAAGAAGGTAAAGATAATGTCTTCAGAGAGACTGAAAATGAATTCATTTCGTTTAGCTTAGCTTTGCTGAGCTTTGGGTAAGCAAAGTTTTCAGTCTGACCTCTAAAGTTAGGCAGTGATAGAGAATGTTTTCCCACAGTACATTCAACTTTCATTGATTTCAATAGGGATTTTAATGCTCAGTAACTTATAAACAAATGAATTATTCAGTTGCTTACATATAATGCACTCATCTAATGCTAAGTATTCAGGTTTTTAAATGTTTGCATTAATAGTGATTTATTCTCATTAAAACAAAAGGCAATATTTACTTGTTTTTGTGGCATGTTTTTTCTTTGTATTTTTGCAGCATTTTATTCAATTTYCAGAAGAACGGGTTCGCTGCTCTAAAACATCATATGAGAATGAAGTAAACTGAAGCATTTTGGGGTGCGGGGTAGAGTTTTGGCTTAACCGCTCGTTCTTGTCTCTGCAGCCCCCAGTACTGCCCAGTACGGGATTACCGGCGCTGCCGAAGTGGTCTTCTCCTGCTGGTCCCTTGTGTTGACACTGTCCTCTCTCACCAGCATATTCTACCTGAAGAACATCATTCTGCAACACGTGTAAAGAACCATAAACGGCTTCTAAGGATTCTCTGAAAGTGCTGATGACTGGATCCAATCTGGTAGAGTTTGTTAAAAGCAGCGTGGGATATAATCAGCAGTGCTTACATGGGGATGATCGCCTTCTGTAGAATTGCTCATTATGTAAATACTTTAATTCTACTCCTTTTTTGATTAGCTGCATTACCTTGTGAAGCAGTACACATTGTCCTTTTTTAAGACGTGAAAGCTCTGAAATTACTTTTAGAGGATATTAATTGTGATTTCATGTTTGTAATCTACAAGTTTTCAAAAGCATTCAGTCATGGTCTGCTGAGTTGCAGACTGTAGTTTACAAAAAAAAAAAGAATATTGCAGTAAAAATGTGCTTCTTTAAGGCTGCAATACAAACATTCAGTTCCCTTCTTAAATAACATTCTATCTGCATTTACACAGAAGCATTTTTTCTTTTTTTGMTTAAAAAAAAAATCAAAAAAAAGCCTTCAAAATATTTCTTCAAAATGTTACACATATCTAGATTTTCTTCTAGCATGATATTCAGGTTTCAAGAATGAGCCTTGTATTATAACTGCATTGTGCAGTACTGCTTTTTTTGTTCCCTTTTCTTTTTCCTGCCAATTCAGCATGGGTGTGCCTTTATAAAATACTACTTTTCTCCTCCTCTCCAATAAATCCGGAATGTGTTTTGGGAAATGCTAAAGCATCCTTTTGAGCGTAGCTGATCTCCAATTGAGGACAAAGGTGCTATTGGGGAAAAGATACCTCTGCCTCCCGCCCGGCAGGTCAGGGCACTGCTTCAGGCCTAGCCTAAGTTCTATGCTTAGGCCATCAGTCAAGGATAGCACCAAAGCCTTTCTATTCTTTCCATATACTATCACTAATCAGTAGATGATCTCTGTTAAAACAAGTGTTCCCATTACAAAGCAAAACACAGAGTATTTTCGGACACCGCGTGAATGTAAAAGTTTTTCCCTCAGTCATTCTAAATCAAAATCCTTAAGTGGCTGTATATGTGAGAAGCTGAATAGTCCCTTTTTTATTATTGCCCCAAACGATGTGATTTTTATGTTTGGCTACTTTAGCAATGATAAAGGATGCTTTTAAATATTAGATATCTGAAAATACACTAAGTATCAAGCAGATTTTTTATATATATATAATACATATACATGTTAAAACGAGGTTGCTCCAATAACTGTACTTAAGTGCATGTTACCAATGATGCATCTTTAAAGACAGAACTTCATTACTCATGTACTAATATTGTACGARTATCTTGCTACAGCAGTTAACTTCTCTGTAACTCAGTGAAGGACAAGTTTCAAAATAGCATATAATGTTACTAAATTCTTTTCTTTTTTAGAAACACAGCTCCATGCTGCACTAACATAACCCTTTGCTCACAAATTACAGCTGAGKTTGAAAATGTCGTCCATATAAATTGCTGGGATTGACTATGATGTCCAACAGCCTTTGAATACAGGATCTCACATTGACCCCATAGAGGTTGACTTGCTTATGAAACAACTGTTGAAAACAAATATAATAAAAAAACTACATTATTAATTTACTTTCCATGGACCTGTTTTATGTAGGAATTCTAGTAGGTAACGATACAATTACTATAACACMTTTTCTCCTAAGTTTTTGTAGCTAGCAATACCGGATGAGTACTGTGCAAACTCAGCAGTTCCAAATTCAGCTTGCAAATATTCCCGGTTTTGAAAGTGCAAACTTTGAATTTCTTTAGTTTATGCTATCCCATGCTAAGATGTAGACAGATTATACAGTGAATCTGTTTCGTTACTGACTAACCTAGATGCAGGGTATAAACTGAAATAYAGTGACTCCAAAATATGGCAATAAAATGTCTTAAGCCACGCTACTTCTGTTCAGTGATAGAATTAACAGATTCTATGACATTATTTTGAGCTGTGTGCTAAGCCATTACTATTGTCAAAAAATGTGGCATTTTTTAAAACCTTGAATAACATGGCAAAATTCACTCTTTACAGAAATCGTATAAAAAAAACAGTTCAAATTATATACTGTCCTGATCTCTCTTGTATTGCAGCTTTAAAGTGCTATATTTTAGAACTATTCATTAGAAACAGTGGTGCTTCAGAAAATACCACGTCAGTATAGCTCTGTGAAGACGGAAAAGAAAGAGTTAGGATATGCATAACCCAACTCATATGCCTCTTCCTACAGAAAATTGAGAGCTGTTCCTATACTGTGGCTGGACAACATATGGTATTTTGATAAACAGCTTCAGCGATTCCTATATCTGGAACATGATAATTCCAGCAACAGAATAGAATAAACAGCTGTTCTATTAAATACAAAAATGAAAGCARTGACAGTTTCATTCTGGGTGCCACTGGAACAGCATGGACATTTGGGGACATAATTATTGTCAAGTCTAAAAAGGAACAAAACAAAAAACAGAACAAATATTTCTAGTGCCAATGGCATTTTCTTAGGTGGACTGGGCATTTAAACACCCGTGAGATCTGCRTGTTTAGCGAGGAGACCTGTGTGTGCGTGCAGATTGCAGGCTCAGCCCCTCGCGCTGGGCTGCCCGCACGTGCCCTCGGGGTCTGTAGGGTTTGTGTCTCGAAGGCTGCTTGTCAACATTTGACCATTTAACCCTCCAGTCCTACAGAGACACAGGCGTGCTTGACTTTATGCACCGATTTACTCAAAAATCAGAGTTCGTAAAGTCAGTCAACCTTGGTTTTTGTAGGATTGGAGCCATAGGCAATACAGGTAAATAAAGAAACTTGATTCTTTGGTTAATCTGTTCCATACGGTAAACTGGTAATTGTACAGTTTGGGACTTATTGGGATGTTCTTCCAAAATGGACTGTGCAGACTGTTGCAAACGGAATACAATAGCATTCTACAAGACCTATTCACCCTTGAATTTCTGGGGTGTACCTGCTTTAGGCAACTGTTTCAAGGTATGTTCTATGCTTTTCCAATTCACTAACCCATACTGTTTCATATCTGTTGATCAAATATCACTATATTTATTCCCAGCTTTAAAATGTGAAAAATAAATGGATGAGCTGCAAGCAGCATAACTGGATATAAGATTGCTTTCCACATTCGAAACCCTGAAGTCTGTAACACCGTAAGTTCCTACTCATGCAATAACTCAGGTTTATTAATTACCATCTCATTGGCGGCACATATAGAAGCAATGATGCTCTAATCATACAGTTGATGATCGTGATATTATACTGAATTAAAGGATGTCTCACAACTTCTTAAACAAATGCAGTTTCTCAAGGGTTTATAATTTGGCAGGAAACCTATTCTTCATAGCTAGACAGCTTTTTTTAAATTTTTCAATATATATATTTTCTTTAGATACTATGCTGTTTTTAAGATACAGGAGTGTTTAAAAAACATCACCAGTAAAAGCTGCTTTTTTGCACATTTTCGGAGTTAGCATTCTAGAAAAATAATGGTAAACGTTTTGCCTACCAAAATCTCTGCTTATTCCACATAACTGTGTTATAAAGAATGTGTATACCAAAATATATATTTACATGGATAAACAATATGCCTTAAATTCTAGATATGCATTTACTTCTAAGACTGGATAATGGTAGTGGCCAGTCTGGAGGTAAATAATCCATACTTCATAACCTGCCATGGAAGTTTTCATTTCTTTCTGGAAAGAAAAAAAAAAGAAAAAAAAAAGAAAAGAAGCAAGCAAAAACATTCAGCTTCTTTTAAAACAATCTTAAATAATTTAAAATTCTTGCATAAATTGCCATATGTGAGGAAGTCTAGGAAAAGGACAAAGTTTTCGCCTGACACTTTCTCTTTGGCACTGGAAATGAGCTGCGTGGTTGTGGGCAGGTTGCGCGGAGGGGCTGGCAGCGCTGGGCGCTGCCCGCCGGGACAGGGACAACTCGCTTGGGCTTGTCTGGAGTTCAGTGTGGTCACTGCACCTGCTTAGCTCTGGTTTGCACTCCGCTCTTGTGCTTCTCCATTAAGCTTTACGGGTGAAGGAGGGAACTGATCTGCTCTGAGCAAAGTCCCTAACGTAACTGGCACAGCCAGATCATCACCACTGCAGAAGAAGGGTCTCAGGATAATTTGGGAAGAGTTCTCAGTAAAACTTGCTCTGAAAGTTTTTATCAGAGGGGTGCACGAGATTTTTCCCTGGTCACCTTCAGCGTTGAGGAAACACATTTTTTTCCTTATAAGCTTCTACCAACTTTCTGCCAAACTTACAAAGACACCAAAAGTTGCTTTCCATTAGAAAATTGTTGTATTAAAAATGTAGATTGGCATACTTGTCACAGCTCGTAATTTACTTTTAGCCATTTATATTTTAAAGGATATTAAACTGTCCTTGTTAGGACATAAATTTGTATTACAGGACAAGATGTGGGGCCAAATTCCCAGCCTCCTCTGACTCTTAATTCCCCTTGGAGTCTCTGAAGGCTGCAATGAGGCCATCAGCTGTAATCATCTGAGGACTCTTGTGCTGAAGGCAGTTGCCGAATGATGTATAACAGTTATTAAGAGCTCTGCTTCACCTACATGCTGAAGCCTCAGTATCTCTTGGTTGTCAGAATTCTCCCCTAGGGTTTGCTCAAAGTTATGCCAAGAGCCACCGCAGTGATTGGAGCAGTGCAGAGTGACCTTTAGCTTTGCTCCTGCGCTGCGGGTGCCCAGGCAGAGCACAGAGCTTGGCTCTCGAAGGCGCTGAACTCTGAACTGCAGCGCAAGCAGCAGGGAGAACGGGCTCGGCTCTGAGTAATGTTGCCTACAGTCACCTTCATCATCTTAAATTTCTTTACTCGTCCTCTATGGCAACTGCATAGGCAGGTAAACTTAAGCCTCCACTAGTGGATTAAATTACATTTCTGCACCAAACCGGAATTTAAAGATAGGGAAAGCAGGAAAGGGGGAGACACTGGTTACTGCCACTAAAGCTACATGAATTTCTCCCTCTATCTTTCAAATACRAACATATTTATTATCCCAACACTACTTTTTTTATTCTGCCACCTAAAAAAACTTGTAATGATATATATTGTATTTAGTACCCATAGGGCTAAGAAGTCTGTTCTCCCCTGATACACATCCATCCTCCTCTTTATTATTTTTCAGCCAAAACTAAAACACAATTCACACATTATATGGTGCAATTCATGTGCGATAACATCAGCTCTTCCACTTAGCAAACCCATTATAGTCATAAGTACGTAACTCCCATTAACCTCAGAGGCAGCGACTTAAGCGTGAACCACAAGCAGGAATAAACCTTAAAGATGTCATTTAGCAGAAGCAGGGCTGTTTCCTGCTCTGTGCCCAGCAGTGAGATGGCAGACTCCTTCCTTCCAGCCCCCTCTTCCTTTCCTTATGCTGAAGTGCATTTCACTCATCTTCAGGGAGATTAATTTAGGTTGGAAGGTATAGTCACTTAGACGTGCTTAACATTTTTGACGTATCACTTCAGGTAGTGATAGTCCTCAGCTGAGTACAAACGTGAGAGGTGAAGCATCCCGGGAAGCTGCACTAAGTTGGGCAGTCAGCTCCCACTTAATGCTAATGAGACAGTTTCTTGCAGAAATTTCAGCTTTATAGAAGCTACAGGAGGTAGCATGGTTCATTAGGCTATGAAAGCTTTAAAATGTTAAAGGAACTGGTTTTCTTCTCTCATTTAAGTGAATTGCTAAAAGCTCTGGGTTGTTCCTCTATAGAACTTTGAATTCACTATTTTTTTTCCATTAACTTTGACCTTTTTACATTTATATTTTAAAAAGTTAACTTTAGAGAAAGCTACTGCAAATTCATTTCCCCCAAGTTTTTGAAAGTGTACTTAAGATTAGAGAGTCCAAGTTTCATGATGGAAAGAAATGGATCCCCTTTGCCAAGATAATTTCTGTATAAAACAGGATTATTTTTTTTAACGTGTCAAAAATTAAGGGTCATAAGGATCCTGTGAATCATTTCTACATTACTTTGAACAATAGCAGTGTGTGTATCCTCTTTTCCGCAAGTGTTCATTGGTAGTGGAAAAGCAAGCTGAGTCCTGCTGCCCCTGTGGTCTGGCAGCTGCCTGAACCACAACCCATCCGCAGCCTGGAAAACAGCTCTGCACTTCTGTGCCCACTTGCATAGACACTGGTGCTTCTCACTCGAGCTGCTTTTGCTGCTGTCTGGGAAGAATTCTCTGATTGCTCTCGGTGATCCGTCCCCACGGGACATCCATGTGGAGTTACGGGTCATCCACAAGGAAGTTAGGACAATGTGGGTGACACGTTTTTCTGAAGTTTGGTTCCACAATATTTGCATAAATATTTTCCAATAACTAATGATGCAGACATGTACTTAATCCATTGGTAAGCAAAAAGTTATTTTTGTGATTAATGAAAATAACAGCGACTTCATAAAAATCTCTTGTAAATATCCCTAAGAGAWGTCTGTATCAGCTAGGTGGGGTTTACTTCTAAACTGATCTCTAACTGTTATTAGGGCCATTGAGGCTTTTGCAGTGAGCAGACAAGAGCAGCCTTGTGACAGCCGAACAGAAGCGAAGCGCCCAGCACCCGGCTGTGCTTTCCAGCCCGGCAGAGCCGCGGTGGCCCTGGGCTGGCCCCAGCACCCATGGGCGCTGCGTGTCCCGCGGCAGGCGAGCAGCGGCGAAGGCGCGTGCAGAGCAGAGCCCGCTGGCTAGGCCTGCAGCTCCCCTCTCTCCGCTGCCTCCTGGCCGTTCCTGCGGCAAGCCGAGCACGGCTGCGAGGCGGGCACGGCTGCGGCGAGGCGGGCACTGCGGCAAGCCCGGCACGGCTGCGGCGAGGCGGGCACTGCGGCAAGCCCGGCACGGCTGCGAGGCGGGCACGGCTGCGGCGCGCCTGGGCTCTGCTCCGCACCGCCACCCTGGGCTCGTTCTGGCCGTTCTGCCCCCTCTCTTGCCAGCAGCCAAGGTGGCAAGGCAGGGCAGGGAGAGCGGGAAGAAGGGTGCTCTGTCTAATGTCGCTTCTACAGTGAACCTTAGAAATGTGTCAGATGAATCGTCAGCTAAAAAGGAGAAGACTTGATGTCAAGTTTTACGAGTAGAGAGATGAAATGTTACCCAAAGAGGTCAAGATTATCACACTGTAGTTGCTCCGCAATCAGCGATTGCTGGAGAGCAGCCTTTGGTCAGTAATTCAGTGCTCGGGACCTTTGTGGAGCTGAAGGATTTTGAAAAGGAATGCAGCACCATGGCACAGGATTTATGTTTGGGTTGTCACTGTTGTAACTTCAAGGCACATATCTGGGGGAAAGGAAACACCATAGAGAGGTTTGTCTAACAGGATTATGGGGTTTTTGTTTAAAAAATGTGAAAGCTCTGTCTTGTTAATCTGACTCAACAAAACTTTCTTTCCCAAGCTGGACACATAAGCATTGACTTTCTTGGCAGTATGAGGTATGGTGTTAATTTTTTTCATCTGGACATAAGTTTTTTATAATGCAAATAGTAGAAATGTTTCATTATCGGTTTTCCTACCCTGTTGGTTAAATACATACCGGACAGGTACCTGAATTTCTATAGCATTCCTATTTGGCACGCTAGTTTTGATAAGTGGTTTAATCTTTGTTTCAGTGCACTAAGCAGCTTTTTGCATTGGAACATACTGTAAGAGTGCATTTTAAAAATTAATTTCTGAGGTTAATCACCCATAGTAACTTGGCTCCCAGAAATGTTGTGCTCGGGTTGAACTGGAGCTCCTTGTGAAGTGAGATTGTGGTAATGCCAGTCAAGAGGCCCTGATGAGTGCTTCCTTCACGGTATTTCTCGCTGGAAGATTTTAGATAAGACACTTAGGCCTTCTGAAAAAAAAATCAGCTAAGGGCTTTGACCTTATATTTGAATATGGAATTAACACTCCGGTAAAGGTTAATGAACAGAAGACGCGAGTAGAGAATTTTGACTGAAATACTTACGAGAAGAATTTAAACACATGAAGATCACAGATCAAATTTGCTGCTCAGCACCTGCTCCTCCTCTGCCTTCCAGCTTTTAGGGGCTGCGTCTGCTGGGAAAACATGCCTAGAAAACAGAAAAAATGAACAGTAGGCTTAGCATTTTGTGTAGAAATTATTATGCATTTAGCTACAGTTTTAATTAATTTTGGATGCTCTTCAGAGTAATACCTGCAAGCCTGCCTACTCTGTGCTTAGTCTTTAGTTGGTGACATCTGCCTAATGACAAATGCATGGGTCCCAGTTTTGCTGTGTGCTCCCTCCTTGTCAGGGAGGCATCACCACGGTGCATGAGTAGCTGGCTGGAAAAGCGGAAAGATTAAATAGTCCTATCCAGAATGAGAAGGACGTTGGCTTGTGATAGCAAAAGTGAAAGGCAGTTTTATTACTTCATTCTTTTATTTATTTTGTCTTTCTCARTTATACAGCAGAAAGGGCCTGAAATTTACTGCAGGTTTTGCATTCTATTGTCTTCATTTTATTCTCAGCTAAAACTTGTGTTAGGAGTATCTGGGAATCTCCCTTTAATCTCCCTCATTAAGCTGATGGTTGTGAAAAATAATTATTATTTTAGCATATGGTGAAACGTGCAATTATTACTGTTAGGCTCTTCTTCCAAGAGAATCCACTTGAACATGGATCTCTCATCAGCCCTGACAAGGCAAACAAGAAACAAACCAGCCTCCTGTCCTCAAAAAAATTCTCAACTTCTCTTTTCTGACACTCATGACACTATTGTTGGAATGGTAAATAATAACGGGAGGGAGTCTTCAAATGAATGAAAAGAGTTACCTGTCATAGGCTATTAATTTAATAATTGCTTTAAATCACTGTGCTCATGATTCCTCTCTTATTAAAGGCATTTAACTTACATTTTATGCTCACATTATTAGCAGAAACCGTGAGTTGTGAAAATTATTGTAATGTTCCAATAATTTACAAGTATTTTCTGGCTAAATCCTTTCCCAGCTTCCAGGCCATAAACGCTCCATTGCAGACCCTGCCYGCAGCAAGGCCCTGCCAGCGCCACAGCTCCAGGAGACCTTCTGCACCAGGTCATTGGGGCAGTGCCCCACAATGGGACTCTGCTCTGTGTCAATGGCCATTCTCACTGTGCAAGGGCTGGTCAGCTATAGCCTAAGATAGTTAGACTGTACAGCTAGTCAGTATAGTTAATACGCTGTCAGTATACTTGGAAGAGCTAATGAGGACAAAACAAGTATAAGAAAAAATACCCAGTGATTTCTCTTTGCTAAGGATAGACACCTTTTTAACATAAAGGCCAAATCTCATGCTGGTAGTGAACCTGAATAGTGTGTAATTACCATTCTGTTATTCAAAATACTGTTATTAAAATAACTCCCAGATCAAATTTCTGTGCCATTATCGTACCCAAATTAAAACAGTTCTGAAGCTATATATTTGTTCTGTAGTTGAGCACGTTTGCATTGCTCTGTGTGAGCACAGGGGGCTCTTGCTTAGCCTCAGTGCGTTAGCGGGGTGCTTTGGGAGGCTGTGTGGGGTGCCCGCCGCCTTGGCTCTCCCCCCGGGCAGCCGCCCCGTTCTGCACCGCGCTGGCTTTGCTACCAGGAGCAGCGCACAGATTTCCTACAAAACCAAATCCCTTGGGATCCCAGGGCAGGAYTGGGTTCCAGTGACCCAGTGCTGAGCAGCCAGCCGAGCCCTCCACCAGGCAGCTCCCCTTACTGCCTAGGGCCTGGGAAAGGCGGGTTTGTAGGGAAAAGCCCTGCCTGTCTGCAGGAGCCATGGGGCTGCACCRCAGCTCCTCCAGCCCACCCCACGCACAAGGAGCCTTTTCCCCCTCTTTGCCAGGATATGTTGTGGCTCATAGGGCACTACCAATGCCCGAGTGGCAGACCTGTGCTTTAGGGACAGGTTTTCCCCATCAGGGGCAGCTGCAAACTCACCTGGTGGATCAGGGTGGTTTAGCCGCCTCTGCTCGGCACTGCCCGGGCCCTCCGGGCCCCTCTCCAGGGAATCTCAGCAGCGTGCCGGCCGCCTGGGCCCCTGTCCTGCGGAGCTCCGGGCAGCCGGGTTTGCCTTGCTGGCACTCCGGCGGGAGAGGGGGCAGCAGCTCCCCAAGAGGCAGCGKCGCCTCAAGGACAATAACAAATGCAAATGCAAAGAGGGAAGCGCTCCCGCAGATGTTCTTAATTAAAGCCATCCAACCCAGCCCGCATATATTCTAAMGGAATAATCCGGCAAACTGCCTTGCTACTCCCATATGTTCTGAGTCACTGCTGCAGCTTACTACAGTGTTRTTATTTTCATAAGATTAAACCATCTTCTAAATAATCCACCTGTTAAAATAAACACTCCCACTCTTCAAATATTGCTGTTCTGTTTTCCAGACTATGTACAATCTGGACTTATTTTAGATGAAAAGAAAAGATAAACTCTGAAGAAAAGAACTGTACTTTGGCTATTTGAAATGATCCATCTTGTGTGCACATCTGCTCCTCTGCAAGCTGAGAGTTCTTACATTAGAAGAGAGTCATAGTTACTTAACCAGCTAGGAGCTAATGAATTTCCAGCATCAGTCCATTATAATCTTGGCATTTTAACCTCTTAAGGACTTGAATTATTTCTTTAATCACCCGACTTGACTTTGCAATAGGTGTATCTTCTCAAAGGGACAAATTCTGGTGCAAGCTTGCTTTGACAAACTTGACACATGAGCAAGAACAGTGTTTGGCTCAGATTTACTGCATGAGCACATTTTCCGTGCTTTAAATTAAGCAGAATTCCCTCTCATTATCCCACTTCAAGTCTGTCTTGGGAATAAACACCCTGTTGCAAACATCTAAAAACTCAGTTTGAGCTTTGTATCCCTCTTCCTGCCCATTATAGGAAATTCCTGGAAAACGCAGGGTTACTTCTACAGAATGCAAGTCCAATATATAAATAAAAATATTTAACAACTATCAGAGTTGTTAGACAGCTAAGACTGGCACTTAACAGATCGTATTTGATACTGTTTCTTCCCTGTAATAAATAGGTTGGTTCCCTCTGAGCTTGCCCATCCCGGGGCAGAGGTCCCGCTCCATCCTGCCCCGCTCGTGCTTCCAGCCGTGTGCCTGTCCCCGCGTCACGTAACCCAGCAGAGCACCGGCCTCAGCAGGTGGAAAAGCAAAGGCCAGAAGAGCCCATCTCCTTGCTTGCCTCAGTGTTAGCACAGAGCTCCGTGTTCCCAGCGCGAGCCTAAGGGCTGGAGCGATGGCAGGAAGGGATCAGGAATAGGGAGGAGCGGGAGCCGGGCGGCAGCAGCCGGGCCTGCCCCGCTCCCGGTCAGGCTGGCGGGAGCCCGGGGTGCCTGGTGCTGCCCGGGGGGAACGGCTCGTGGTGCCTGCACCAGCACTGTGGGCTCTCATGAAATTGCACGCACGAAACTGAACAAAACTACTTTTCAGAATCAGCCCCGTTAGATCCTGCTCTCCTCCACAGACAGCCTTTGTGGTAACAATCCTTCTGCTGTTTTGCATGTTCACACATATTTTTGTGCTCTTTGACACTCAGCACCTAGCAACTTGGCTCATTCACCTTCAGCTGGTATTTTCCCATGCCTTCTCAATAAGACAGCATGTAAAATCCTCTACGCAAGTCACGTACGTGATCCTTAAAGAGAACCCATTTTTCCCCAAGACTCTTCCTGTTTTCCTCCGGCTACGGGCTTGCCTATATCCTTTAAACACTAAATCATGTCAGTTTGTGATTTTTTTCCAAGTGCTTTTATGCGTCTTTACTGGAGATTCTTAGAAAATTGCACAAAGCCTGTTTTACTGATTTCRCTTTGAATGCAGCTCACAAATTAATGGTGTCTGTTAATTAGGTAGCTAAATCTGAAAGAAAAAAAAAAAAGAGCAATGCTTCTCATTTCAAGGTACCATACTATAGAACAGGTTAAAGAGGTGAGCCCAATATTAATAACCGAGAGGCTTTAATTAGAGCTGGCATGAACTGAGTAAGCCTACCATGCCCAATATAGAGATTTTCTGTAAGAGATTTTTATGTGTGTTGCAAGGGTTGTTTTAGCCACAGTTTTATATTCTGTTTATATTCCTGTATATTCTTGCATGAATTAGCCTTATGAGCAAGCAGAAACAAATATTCCTTTAATTGTGTAGGGAAGAGGCTGCCGCCGCTGCCCCCGGAGGCTCCCTGGGGATCGCGCTGCCRCTTCCTAACTAGCTTGTGCTTCTCAGCAGTGACCTGCTTGCCATCACATCAGTGAGCACAACGGGCAGGGATAATATGTTTGTTCTTCATCCGCAAAGACCCTGAATAACACAGCTTCTATCCAATTTACTGCCCGGATCTATATGTCTTTTGTGTTTTGTGGAGCCCTAAGTAAATACCATGAGCGCTTCCTCAGTGTCAGACCTAATTGAAAATTGTGCAGGATCTGGCTACGATGCGGGTCAGGTCCGACTTGATAGATGGCAGTGATTCAGGAGATCCAGAGCAGCTCTGCCAGCTTGTAAAAGATCCTGGTCTTTCATAATTAGCAGAGGGGAAAGAAAAATATTTGACATAGCTGAGTATACGGTACTTTCTTTGGAAATGTTTTAATGACCTATACGTCCATAGGAAATGGATGAGTTGTATCACTGTAAGACAGAGCCTTTCCTTTATCTCTGCATCTCAGCCCTTTCCATATAGATGCTTAGGAATTGTTTCAGTCAGAGAATAAATTCTGAACACTGTATGCATGCCAGGATAATGTTAAATACTAAAAACCCAAATCAAACCTAAAGTATACAAAACATGAATATCTAGCTACCTTATCTTACTAAATTAATCTTRATCTTATTAAAGATTTTGGAATTAACTTGATCCGTAAACGGCAGCATCCTTCCAGAGGCCCCCAGGCGACCCGGAGCAGCACGGCRGGTGCGGAGCCCGCGGGTGCCCTCGGGGCCACCAGCTCTGCCTCCTTTCGTCCTCGCTGCCCCTCCGCCAGCAAACAGCCACCTCCTCCTTTCTTTTGTGGAAAAGACATCCAATTTCCTTCTTCTTCAGCTGTAAAATAAGCTGCTTAGACTCTGGGTCATCACTGTGGCTTCTTTCCCAATCTGTCTCTATCTTGTCCAAGTGCAGACACTCCTGCAGCACGGCTGTTTTCTCTCCCGAATATGATARAGAATTGCATGCAGGACTAAAAATGCCGTGGCCAGAACAGTTTACTGAATTGAGGCTTAAGAAGATATAATTTATTATATGAATTGATATGATTTATGGTTATATGATGTGATTTATGGTTATTTTAATTATGAGCATTCAATTAAAGAAGCCTAGATTTATTAGAGTAAGGAGGCTGGAAACCAAATCACCCCAAACCAAAGTTGTGTGGCATTTTTCTGTAAAAACAAGTTATTCCCAACGGCACATTGCCTACCAGGAGGCCACTAAAGAAGCCTCTAGCCTTGGTGACTTCCACAATCCTTYCAACGAGGCTGGTCTCAGCTCCCCACCATCATAACATTGCTCGCAGCCGGCCTGTCCAGTAACCCTTGCCCCTGCCTGTGATGGATTTGGGAGAGAAGGATAGATTTGGGCTCCCGCGCAGCGCGGGACTGCTCGGGCAGGCGCAGCCCTCTCGGCTCCACCACACAGGTACGGGCTCTGATTTGGACTTATTGCTGTTCATTTGCAGAGCTYGTTTCTAGAGCTTCGCTCAATAACATATAATACAACGAACAACACTCACTTTCAGCAAAATGCCAGATTATGGATGGAGGGGAAGAGAAGCGGGGTGAAGAGATAAAACCATAGACTGACAAAACAATAAAAGAAAAATCAATCTTTATGACAGATGAGAGAGTGAGATTTACAGTGTAATCAGAAAGGCACAAAAAGATTCATGGTTTGTCAGGAATGGTATCTAGCAGCATTATTCCTTAGATGGAAACACAATCACGCCAGCAGGATCTGTTTCCTTATTCCTGAACAAATCTTTCAGCACGTTTTGTTGATGTGGATGGCTGAAATGCACACATCTTGGTACTTCATCTGTATCGGTGCAGGTCACCTTTCATTGAGCTCCTCCACTTACYAATCCTTCAGCTTTTTTGATGCGATCAGCTGGCACACAACAAACACTCAGCAAATTGTTCGAGATAAGCAGCAGCCCCAGCACAAGTGCCTGATACAGCCCCCTGCTCCTGGGCTCTTGCCATTCAGAACAGCAACTGGAATAAAAATCAACAGAGATCTGTCCTAAAAATGAGCTTCTGGCAATCAAGTGATTGTATTAATTCTTTTCAGGTTTATATAATGCCATATATATGAGCAAAATAATCAGTCAGCTACAGTTTAAAGAAACACTGATCTGTGAATTTAATGCCTTGTAAAGCTTAATAAATACTTCAGCCTAAACCAGTTTAGACTGCTTGGCATTATTAATCTGAAAAGGGAGAATCACACTGCAAGAGCCTTAGGTGATTAAATCATCSAGCTACACAAGTGGAAAAATAAATCCTTCCTTTTTTTCTTTTGTAAAATTCCTTCTGCTACGTGATGGTTATCGGGGTCTTCAAAATCAATCCTTTCACCTTTGCAGATGGCAAATAAGATGACATCCACATCTTACTGAAGTCTAAAAATCCTGGCATCAGCATTTCACATGTAGTTCCCTCCCTTCCCCATTGACAAAGCGGGAATGGAGCTTCATTCACAGGAGTCAATACCTAGTTTGAAAGGGAGCAGCAAAGAGCCAGCCCAGCAGAGCCTCCTCCTTCCTCCTGCAGCCAGACAGGCAAGGAGGTGAAAGGGCAGTGAAAATATTGAAATGCATACCATAAATATAATAAAGATTTTTTTTTGATAGTACTAAATGAACCTGCAAGAGGGAGAGCTTCCCTTAATATCTGGGCTTCTTGTTTTAAAGTTCTCATTAGAGCATGAAAAGTCTGTTCCCTAGTCATATTTCATTGCAGAGAATAGTACCTTCCCTGTTATTGTCCAACTTGTGATAAGGAAAGACCAGCTGTAAAAAAAGGTCAGTTAAAAAAATATCAACTCTTCTRTATCTCCAAATATCTCATTTAATTAATAACTTAGAATGGGTAATTCAAATTGTTTCTGTGTATTGAATCCATTGAAACAATTCATAGTGCCTCATAATCTTGAGTTGGGAATGATAGAATTTCCCAAAATCAGTTATTGTCTTAAATATGTTACCACAGAAAATGTAGTAAGTCTTCCTATAGAGCATTTTAAGTCTTAACTAGACCAGACTAGAGGAAAGCCTAACAAAGAGATTTGAGAGAACTTTTCAAAATATAAATTGTATTCTGCATCTCACTGTCCGTATCAGGCCAGGTAGGGTGTTTGCAAACAAACGTCTCCAGAGAACAAGTCTAACTTCAATAAAACATAAGCCACCATTGCAAGAGTGGCTTTTATTTACACGGAGATGCAACTTCTATTTATGTGAGATAAGCAGCCAGTTCCGTGAGACCAGCAGTGCAGAACAAGGAGCTAAAGGGAAGTGTAGCCTATTTTACAAGGCACCGAAGAAGGCTTAAAGGAAGGATTTAACAGCTCTGCAGTTTAAAGGCCTGGTAGCTCGTGAAATGTCAGTATTAGGAGCAAACCCAAGGTCTCTTTGTGAGCAGCGCAATGAAACGTTACCTGTCTCACAGCAGGACTGCTGGGCTGCACCATCCAGCCTTCCCAAGAAAAGCAAGGGGGCAGAGGGAAATTCTGCTGCTCAAGGGAGAAGACYTGTCTCTAGCAAGCTTTATTTATTTTCCCTATACCATGCCTCCTGACACCTCTTCATATTAGCAGTTTCTGAGAACTGTCAAAACAATTGATTTTGAAACACCTGCTAATCAGACCTTTGTATTTAAGGCTATGTACAGTGCTCTTCCAACAGTAACATGACTTTTGCTTACAAATGTGCTGTGAGTAAAGTTCTGTATTAGATGGGCAGATAAATGGAGTTAATGTCAACTTTTTATTTTTTACTACAGAAGACRTGTTTAATATGTTGAATAAATGCAGATAGCTTATTTAAATGAGGTTTAGTAAGTTTGTCCTACCAGGTAGTCAGCTATAAAGGATGCCCCTGGACAAAAAAAAGCTGCCACTTGAAATTTGTGTTGAAGGAGATACGTTAGAAAGGAGTAGACCAGAATAAAATTGCATAAAATTCAGGCATATGAATGATAACCTAATTCTTTACTTGAATAATAGTAAGTTCTGATGAATTAAAACCAATTTCTGTAGCAATTGAAGTATAAGCAGTGTACTGCTGAGATAACTGCAAAGCATTCCTGTTACTGTGTTGACTTGCTAGATCTCAGGTGGTTGGCTCAGTCTGCACAACCCATGGGCCTGGAGAAACAACTTCATAATCATAAAACGKCATTGTTTTTTATTAACATGATATGAACTGTTTTTTTTTTCTGTAGATGGTTAGAAATTGTACAGATTTTCTGCTGTGTCTTCAGCCCAGGGCGGGTGGGATGCACAGGCAACCTCCACTGCTTCATGCCCCATCTTTGGGGCCCCCAAGCACCTGCCAGACCACCTCTGACCAGTACACGACAGTTCTCTCTGGCTTCTCTTGTTGCCTCCTAAGCTAAATTCAGTCAGCTCATTTGTGGTAAAGCCAAAAAGATCAAAACTTGTAGGAAAATCTACAAAGACAAACTCAGATTTAGCCAGAGAAAACATAATAGAGGTTTTCCCCATCTCTTAAAAGACAGGTCTCAAAAGGAGATCTTAAGGGAATTTGCAGTCCTGAGCCCAAAAATTCCCTGGCAACATCCAATTATAAGCTAAGGTTTGAGCAAGGTTTGAACACAGGCAGCAGTCTGCGGTGCCCATTGGGGTTTGTTTTTCCTGCGGACACAATCACCCCGTCAGTGATTCGGAGGTGGTTGATGCCGAGCGCCGCAGAAGGGCAAGGGAAGGCAGGGACGCCGCCGAGGTGGGTGTAATCCCGGCCATTCCCAGGCTGACACCGGCACCATGTAAATACACCCATCGGCCTTGGCTCCCGTTTGAACATATAAATTAAATGAACATGAACAACATAGATCATTCGTATTGTATTATGAAAATGTACGGCACTGTATATTAGATAAAAGGGACTATTATAGCAGCTATGTTATTTACATATTATGGAAAATTAATTCATCATTCACACAGGTCTGCTGCACGATAGCATCAAATCAGTTGACTGATAAAGGCAACAGTACTGAGAAATTCCACGATGTTTGGYCTGCTGCCTCAGCCAAGCCAATGTCAGGGTTGCACTCTCGGTGTTTCCCTCCACACAAGCTTTCGTTGGTGTGCGCAGCATTGCCATTTACGATTCAAAAGAATTAAGAATAGATATCAGAGCAGAGAAAAAGCTTGAAGGCATTAGGCTTTATTCCGCAGTGCTCCAAGTTACAGACGACTGAATAGAATCCTTAATTTTCCTAAGATAGTTTCAAAACAATGAGTTTACCATTTGCAAGTCAAGCCATTTGTTTACGCTCCTTTCTTCTTCATTCTCAGATGCTGGGCAACTGTGGTTTTATTTTGCACAAAGTTCCTTTGCTCGTATTCATCCATAATCATCAACAAAATAACTTAATATATGTAGGCGACTATAATGACAGTAAATGCTGTGTAGGCAGGATAATATATGCTTCATTGTCAGTGTTGCATGCTGATTAAATACTCTATTCTGGTCAAATGCTAATACATTCTAGGAGCACTTTTCCATAAACACACGTATAAAATGTGGCATAACAAAAAGGTGATATGAATAATATATTGAAATAATCTTATATGCATGAGTTTAAAGAACCATGATTTTTCTGTAGTGTGCTGCTTGATATTTGCACTGAAAGGATCTGCATGAAAAAACTATTCATGATAGCTTCACTTCTACCCTAAATGCAATACACCCATCAGGACAAAAGTAGCATCAAGTCTCAATTGAAAGTGATGTATTCGTTTTTAAATGAACTTTGCTACAGCTCATTGCTCTGCTGCCACCAAAAATTATAGAACATCTCACACTCATGAAAAATTAAGTGAAGTAGAAAACTAGTGGAAAATAAATTTCTACAGTTCAAATTTAAAGAAACTTAGATCWGAGCAGCACTTCTCTTTCAAGAAATGTCTTAAAAACGATGGCATCCCCTAAGTCTACCTGTATTTTGTTTCTTTGTTACTCTGCTGGGTTTGAGTATGGAGCACAATACAAAACAGTGATTGCAATAATGTGATTGTTGTGGGAGACAACACCCATAGTAGCTGTGACTACTTGTCATTTAAACCTTTTATTGGCTTCAGCAGTAGGGAAGGGCCAAGCTAAGAAGAGGCTGTTAACCTGGAGTGGAAAAGGGAGCAAGCAGTGCTTGTGCTTCCCGCCTGCAGTGATGCCTCTGAGCGCGCGGGCAGCGCTGCGGAGGAGCAGCAGCCTCCACACAGGCCGTCCGTGCAGACGGGAACTGCTTGAGAGCATCTGCTGCCGGGGAGGGCTGCCCCCCTGCCACAGCCTGGGCCCGGGAGAAGGGCAGTGGAGCTGGGCACCAGAGACCAGTGCAAACAAGCACCAGTACCGGGCGCTCGATTGCCAAAGAAAGCCCTAGCAGAGTTAATGATATTGYTTCCAATATTATCATTTTCTGTCCAGTCAAAAGAATGTAGGACTAACAGTAATACTAAGCAGAGCTCAGACTGATCAGGTTGATTATTTATTCAGTTCTTTTAGATCAGTGGTTGTAAGATAGATTGCTTCTCATTATAGATTCAGAGTTTTCAATTAAAATATATTAATGCGCTGAATTGGGAGTATCTGTATTCCATACAATCAAATTCAGTTCCACATGAAATAAAATGTTAGCAGTGTTAGCTTGATTCGACCAAATGTTCCTGTGGCTTCTGTACTGCACAGCCCCTTGCACGGCTGCACATCGTAATAGGATACTGCGGTGCAGAACAGGGGTGAATGTGTTCCTCGATTTTAATAAGTATTGCCTTGCCTTTGATAGCTTGTAGCTATTGATTATTTCTCTTCTCTGATATAGTTTAGATTTTTCTTTTGTGTTTTACATTGCAGTAATTGGGAAACTTAGGGATACAATATCATATCAAGTCCAGAGTGAAAACTCCTCAGGTTCTAACGCATCTAGCGTATATTTTAATTACTTTACTAATATAGTGAGGATTTTAAAGAGCAGTAAACAGCAGTGCCCTGAATAATGTCTTGATTCTCAGCCAGCTGTTCTTTATTCCACAAATATATTTTTATTAGTGATGCTGAACAAAAGGTTTAGCACATTATCACATGATAAGGTAATTTAAAGAAATGTGTCCTGCACCACAAAGCTTAGAATTAAAAAGACAACATGACAATAATATTTGAGTGATACTACGTATATTAGAGCTAAAAACAAATTAGGAAAACTGCAGCACTTAGAGACAAATAACCTAAATGTTTTTTCAAAGCAACCTRTTAGAAATTATGAATTAGTTCTGGCCTTGTGCAGAGCCATGAGCAGTGAAATTGGAATAAATAAAATAATCTTGCTGCATTAATATCTTGTTCTAAAAACATATTTGTACATRCATCTAATATACTCAGTTGATTTGCTAGGTGAGGACCTTGACATAAAATGTAGATTTTGTTTAATATCTTTCCTGTTCTATAAAGAGCCTGAACATAAAAACATTTAAGGAAAAGCAGATCTTTTGTTTTCCTGATTTACTCCAGTACTTAATGGACTGCCCAGGTGGAAAAGTTCCTGACGTCTGTCAGCAGGGTGAAGCTCCTTGCAGGTGCAGGATATCTAACCCAATCAAGGTTTTCTTTCATCTGAAAGGCACAGCACAGTAGAGCCCCWACTAAAGCTATGTTGAAAATACAATGGCTGTGTTCTCCAGGTGTATCCGAGCCGCACTGCTGCAGCCGGGGTTGGCAGGTGCCTGGTTTTCCCACCGGCCCCGATTGCTGCTCCTGGCCGCTGTGCAGAGCCGCCCCGGCTGTGCCTGCCCAGGTGAGGTGCCCCACACATCACGTAGAGCRGCCTGCAGCGCGGGAGGGCAGCCGTGCACCGTGCCGAGGGGCTCCCCAGCCTTGGGAGCGGGGGTCACAGCAAAGGGGGGGTCCCCTTAGCAGGGAGAGCCGGAATCCTGCGAACCCCCTGTGGGGCGCCGAGCCCTGCAGCTGGGACCTGGGCACTGCYATTGCTGGGAAGGTCGGAGGTGTCGGGAGCTCGGCGCAATCCACAGCAGCTGCTGCTGGCAACAAAGCAGCAGCAGCTACAGCCCTGAGAGCAAAACGTTTTGGGATACTCTCTGAATCAGGCACCGAGATCTACCGTAGGCACAGCTGGTGATGGCAACCAAACCTACMATGTGAGCAGAGATGACTCTGAATTACCTCCTGCTTTGTTTCTGAGTTAGCTCTCTCTTCAATCTAGTGTCAGTACTTAGTGCTGGAACCTTGGTGGGCTGCTTTGCCAATTATCATCAGTGTCTTTTGTGAAGCGACTCTTCCGTGCTTTTAAAGCACAACTRCAGTGCTGCTTTAGCAGACAGCATACATGCTATTTTTTTTGTGTGTGTGCTGAAAATAAATAAATAGAAATATAACCAAGTGAGACTTTCATTAGAAGCATATTTTTAGGGAAGGGTATAAAATATCCTTCAGAAATCCTGGTAACATCATTGGTCATTATGACAAGAGGGAAAATTGCTTTCCTAAGGATCTGATTTCTTTTTCTCTTCTTAAGGAGTACAACTCTTTTACCATCACCAGTAGACAATGCTGTCTATTAACATTTATTCAGTAGTTATCACTTTTATATTTTCTCATAACCRTAGTAGTTCTAATAATGTTGCTCCATTCTCTTTCCTTTAATAAATATGATTAGGACCTGCCATCTAAGAAATTCCTGTTCTCATTGACATTCCAAAAATTCACTTACTTCATAAATCATTTTCAAAAAAGCCYTATGTTTAAACATGACCAAAGAAGGCTTTAGGAAACCACTGTTTCTCAATTTTTCTTCAACAAAAAATGTAGTATTTTAAGATCTTCATGTAGGTGAGTCCTCTAATGTATTTGTAAGGCACAGCCCTGCCTGCAGTGAACTTGGTGAGCAGGGTCTGTGCTGAGGACAGGGACACAAGGCAAGAGGCCCATGTAGAATAACACTTAGATGTTCTATATAATTTGCACCCCACGTGCTATGCAAAATGCAATTACAGTGGAAAACCATAGTTAAGTGATATCAATCCAACTGTGCTATGAGAATTTGATTTGACCTTTTAGAAGGGAATCCAGTAGAAACCAGCATAGGCATTTTCAATTAAAACTGTAATAGCAAATTAGTAAAAGGGATCTGATTTACATTTAACTGAGAAGAAATAGCAGATTGGATGAGTTCCGGAGGAGACAGGGTAAAGCTCATTTCTGTGCCTGGAGGATGACACTATAGCAGTACTATTACCTACTTAATTCTTTCTTTCTTAGAGAGCTCTAGTATATCGGAACATGTATACTTTGTACTACACCCAGGGCTTAAAAGAGCTTGCCAGATGAAGCCCAGTATGTTTGCTTTCAAGTGCTAGCTCCTAATTACATGGCTCAGAAAACAAGATGAAAGTGAATTTAAAAGCCAAGTTACTTCTGTTGTTAATGTTGATCTTTCACAAAATTAGTACAATGGATAATGGAATGTACATAGCTTACAAAGCTAAAGCATTGTCATGTGCACATCAAGCCATGTTCACAAACTTCATCATTTCAATACATTCTCTTGAAGTGAATTTATGATAAATAATTTGTTTATCATAACAAGTGTTAAATTTTAAGTTAATGGATGAATTTATTAGTTATGCTGACTTTGGTCTGCAGTCCCTTGAGTCCTGTACRTATGTGGCCTTTCCTTTGGCGTGTTCAAAGCATTTGACCTTTACACTGCATGGGCTTATTTAATTGTAAGACGGCACGATCAGGACTGCACAGCGGAATCGCTCAGTAGTCAAACCTGCGTGCAGTGTGACGGTGCAACTGGGATTTGGCAAGCGCAGCCCAGCAGGACTCCTCTCGCACTGGGGAAATCACTCAGCAGAATTGCAGCTTTCGATGGCAAAGCTACTTAAAGGCAAGTAAGGTCAAAAAGCATTAAAGCACGGAGGGAAAACCCAGCAACGTTCCTCAGTTCAGAGCACAGAGCTTCCGTGTCAACTGCTGACAGGTCAAGTGAATGTTGGCATAGAACAGTTCACTTACAGAAATCAAATTACTGCTAGGAAATTATTTCTGTTTTGCAATGTGATGACTTCTCTGCAGGTGGTGAAAGGATAGGTAGGACTCAGTGCCCTCTCTGGGGACGTATTTCTGTTGCAGCAGCGGTCAGCAGCAAAACAGGCAGCATCGCCTTGTACTCGTGTAGGGAGATACGGGTTGTGGATTTGGGCTTCCACTGTGTGGCTCCTTGCAGGCAAAAGAAGAGTGCTTTCTGACATTCATATTTGATGCACTGCTGGGACAATCCTAGAAAGAGCAAGTCTCTAAATTACAAGTCCGTACAAGGGAAGCTGTGGGATTCGCAGGCAGAAGAACTTGAGTAAATGCAAATTAAAAATACAGGATGGGGAAGGGTTGAGCCTCGCTTCTTTGGTTCTGTGTGTGACCCGCTTGCACAGTGCTGCCCTTGAAAATCTGTGATGGGGGAGCCTTTTTACGTAAAGCTGACACATGAAAACATGTTTCCCATTGATATTAATATTGCAAATGTTAACAAAAGAAAAACTTTGYGGAAGACCAGTATTCCTTCTATTGTACAAAAATAATGGTGAGACATCAGTGTTATTCAGCAAGTATAAAACTGCCCTTTCAAAGAGAGTATTTTTAATGGAATTGCCAGGTTTGACATGTATGGCATCAGATCTTACGACCTACAGTAACCAAATGTTTTCATTACAGAAAATAGAAAACCAAAAGGTGCAGATTTAAAGAAAGCCCTTTATCCTATGACTAAAAGGAAGAGAGGTCCAGCTTTGGAGGGTTTACATATGAAATTGTGACTCATATGGCAGAGTTGTGCTAAAAACCAACATCACGTGTCCCTAGCACAGCTCCTCTGTAGGTCTGTGTGTAGGGTACACAGCGCCGGGATTTTCTGTTAAAAGGCAGATTTTGCCCGTTTTGTGCCAGTCGGACTCCCCAAGGCAGGCTGATCCRCTGTGGGCGCGGGCGCAGCCGGGCCAGAGCTGCAGCTCTGGCACCTGCTGGGTCAATCAACTTTACCGAGTGAAATACATACTAGTAATCCAAAGAAAGGAAATATTCTACTACATGTTCACTAACCTAAAACTACATGTTCATAGGCTCAGACACAAAAGAACAGATATAAAAAACTCCAGATATAACTATATGTATAGTATATATGTGTATTCCATACACATACCTTAAACATGAAATGGTTATCGTTTTTATATTGTGCTCAAAAGACCGCACTTCATTTAGGTTAGGCAGATTTGTTCTGATTATATTAATGATTGGACAGAATAAAAATCAGCCATGACAACCTCTTTTTAATGAATTTCAGAGTTTTAAAACATTAAAAGGAGTTATTTGCATATGTCAGCAAATAATGCTGTATTTTAATACAGATCAAATAAAATAGGATATTGCCAACTTCTGCCCTTGTCTGTGCATGGGCAGCTTTTTTTTGCAAATAAACTGTTGCCTAAACTGTGTAATATATACAAGAATAGTATTGAAAAAGGCTTCAAAGTGTTCCTATATAATGTGCCACTCACATAATTTGAGAAGCAGATCTCGCGTTGTGGATGATAACCATCACATATTCCTCTGTCTTCTGCTGATGACRTTCCTGCTTTGAGCCCAATGTACAGTATCTGTGTCAAAAGATCAGATATTGTATTTGTTTGTTTTCTGGCTTGCGTAGAGCTGATAACAGTGTAAGCCAAGCGAATCCAAGGAAAAATAATTCTTTACAGTACGCTGGTCACCCTCGCAGCGTGGCAAAAAATGTCCCCATAACAAGTGTGAACCCAACTGCGTCAAATTCTGCTTAAATATCATCAATCAGCAAAATGGGAAGCACTTTCCTAAAGCTCCGATAGGGAGGGATTGAACGAAACCAGCCAGTGTATATTGGCTAAAGCAGCAACCAGGTCGGTGCGTTTTTCAAATTCCAAATCCAAGGCTGAAATCCCATTCCCCATGCACRCACACATCCCTTGGTCTGGCAAGTTCACCGTGCTAATGCTTGGTTACAATAAGGATTTCATTTTGAAGCAGTATTGCAGCCATAATTGGTGTGAAACCATTCATAATCTAAAAACACTGCAGGATGCATTTCCTCTGTCTGAATGACCATTAGCCACAGAGAAGATAAAGCCATTATAATACAGTAAACAGATCGCTTGTATAATGAGAGATGATTGAATTACTTTTCCCTATGTTCCTACTCCTTCTGTTGAAGATTGTATTTTATTCCAGAATCAGGTTGTGGACTGTACATTGTGTTACAATTAGAAAGTAATACTAATATATATATATTTCTCTTTTTTATTCCTTTCTAAATAAATCTCAAGATGACAGTGATATGGTGGGAAATTTAGTTTTTAAAAAGTGGTTTACAGTAATTACATTAAACAGATGCCTTATTTATGAGAACTGAAGGATTTTTTTGGAGAGAAACAATCCCCTACTCCAAAGGCAACTGAAATAGTCTGAAATAGCAGGGGATGTTCTCCCTGGAGATGAGCTGAGGTGGGAAGGGTGTTTCTGTGTAAAGCCAGCCTGGCAGCAAGACGGTAACAGCCTGTGCAAAATGAGAAGCTGATGTCTGAAAACATCCAATTAAAACAGTATATGAACAATGCTACAGTACGTATTCTATCTGGCTCAGCAACTTACTATTTGCAATTAAAAAAAGCCTCTAAAAACAATAAGGAAATTCTCCACTCGGTAACTTCTTTGCAACCTTACTACTGTACAATGCATGGGAAGGAAAGCACTCCTCCATTACTTGTCAGAAAAAAAAGCATGCCCGAGTCAACAAGAGAACTTCTCTCAAGACTAAAATATAGTGATTTTTTCCTTTTCTGATTTTTTTTAAATTGGTTTAACCTGAAGTTAACAGAGTCTCTAATTCTTTCCAAATCTCAGTAACAGCCTGTAGGGATCAGTGTATTTATTTCCTGCATCTGTTCKCCAAATTCAATCAGCAAATGTTTATAAAAGCACGGCTCCCAGTTGTCCCTGAGGAAGCTCTTATGGAAGCGGCCCATTATAGAGGTGCTGGCTGCTAGTGATCTTTGCATTGCAGCATCGTTGCAATCTTTCTTTGACAAACTTTGGTGGTTTTTTTCTTCCTTTTATATTGTACTAATTGTAAGGGAAATATAACACCACTGCAGGGCTGAAATCTGGCTCCACTCAAGTCAATGGCAAGCCTTCCGTTTATTTCAATGGATCAAAGATTTCATTTCAGATCTTTATTGTGCTGTCAGAATATTGAGCAGACTGTGTGTCTCCAAGGTACACTGAGTATCAGATGATTGGCCCTGGTGTTATATTGCAAAATTACGTGCATTTGCTCTATATTAGCAATGTTGTTCGAGGGTTATTTAATTGCACATAAGAACACAAAGGAATAGTCAGTGTGTCATTAATACAAAACTGATGCTTAACACTTACTCTAAAATACCGTGTGGAACTAGGATCAAATCTGACAAGCCCAAACTTTAACAATGTACAGCATTTTACGATGCATGTAGTATTTTTAGTAGCAACAGACTATGACATTGAGGGCTGCAGCCTAGTAGGATATACCAGTGTTTCTCGCTTCTATGTAATATTTTGTATGGGTTTAGAGAAGATGGCCTCTGTTGTGCATTGTTTGTGAAATGTTTCTTATCCCAGAGAGGTGTATGATGTAAAATACGTCAGTGAAAAGTGTATATTTTATGTGAGAGGAAAATACATTTTAATAAAGGTAAAGCTTTGTTAGCTGTAAAAATGGCAACTGTTCAAGTGTACAGTAACTTCTTACTAATGTATGAAAATCTGTGATATTTTTGATTTGATTGTATTTGTATTGCCCAAATAAAACATTTTGGCTGTATTGTTCCTAACCGTTACTGTTTTCTTTAGGAGGAAAGTGTATTTATTACTCAAAAAATGTATTTCAGTAAGGAAAAAATGGTGGTTTTCACATCTTCCAAATGATCCTTGTAGTGAATTCAGCAGCTGCAATAAGCAAAAATCCCTCTTCAATTGTGATATGCAAACCGAATTTCCACAAATATTTTTGTGCGTATTGTTRATTCGCCGTAGCGGAGAGCTCTTCCTCGGGCAGGGAAGCAGGGAAGCGCTGGCGCAGCGGGAGCCTCCGGGGGAGGTGTGTGGGAGCCCCGGCGCGAGGGCCTGCGAGCCGACCTGCCGCTGCAGCGCTGGAGGTGCAGTGCGCACCGGCCGCGGGCGCCTCCAGCCCTCGCGCCTTCCCTCTTACCTTTCTTAAGGAAAAAAAAATAAAGACTCGGCTAGAAGTCTGGGCAGAACAAGCCAGCTGTATCCAGATCTATACTGGTGAAAGCGCTGATGCCACAAAACAGTGGTGCCGTGCCATTACTTGATAACCATATACAATAACTAAGCTCTGCTTTCAACAGCATACACAAAACTCTGGTGCATGACTTGCCTACTGTGCCTGTTTGGGTGCTGTTTTAAATGCTCAAGTGTCATTTGTCTGCCTGTACAAAATTGAGTGGGATGGGGAGAAGGAACAAAATGAACTATATCAAAAAAAAGCTCGTGTTTTATGTTAGGACRTCTAGCAATAAAAATGTTTTGCATTTTTCAGCATCCTTGGAAAAAACCTGTGATGAAATGGTGAGATGGTTCTTTATGAGGATAAAAGCGTGTTAGCCGAGGTAAAGGAAATGTTAGAAAAGTGCATAGCAGTAGTGTCCAGAGAGAAAGAGCACAGGCGCAGTCTGTCTCGCTGCTTCATGATGGCTAAATTGTATTTGACCTTAAAAAAATGCTACTAGTGATCAAACCAGATTGCTGGCACTGGCAGCCAAGTCAGTGAGCAAACATARTACAGCAGAAGTGCACAAAAAAGGAGGAAATCAACCCGAGGTTGCTTGTTTGTCAGTAGAATCACAATCTCAGGCCAGTTTGGGGACATGGCAGGGGAGGCAGGAGAAGCGGCAGCAAGCTGAGGCTGGAGGCCGCGGGAGGCTGGAGGCCGCAGGAGCGCGGAGCAGCCGCGCTCGTGCCGCATCCCCCCGGGAATCCCCCCAATAGCCAAGTACAGAGTCTAACACCGCGGGGTTTTAAACGCATCAATGGCATCAACACCGTCGCCTAGCGAACCCTGCCAAGAAAACACTCCTGCTGCAGCTAGTCTTGTGCAAGTGGAAGAACAAGGCATTAATAGATCTTTTAAGTTGCCTTTCGTTTCAAACGGATCCAGAAGCGTTTCGGAGGCGTTTGCACAGAGGGGTGTCCCCGCCGCGGCCGCGGGGGGACGCGGGGAACCCGGGGGAGCGCGGAGCGCCGGCGCCGTCCGCAGCACGTCGCAGCGAGCACGGGCAGGAGCAGTTCATGGCAGCGGAGTGAGGTGAGGCCACGTGCTGAGAGCCGTGGGATCCCCGGGGACTTGGAGCAGCTGCATCCCAAATTAATCTGACTTTAAAAAAGAAAATTTAGACAAACAATATAAAAACACATATAGACATTAGTACAGGCCCTGAAGATCTGGATGTTYGCATTTTCCCAAGCAGTTTTGCCTTGGATAGTCCTTGGTAAAATTACATTGTGGCACTGATTATGTTCAGTAAAGGTTGCTGAAAAATTGTCATGAGAGGTGAACAAAATCAGGAGCGATACTCTCTGCAGCATCTTGCTTTTCCAGTCAAAGGCTGTGGGATTTCTCTGTCAGTCCTGCTGACCTTGCAGCTCTGAACACTGAGACTCTCCCGCTGTCTTAAGACAGATGTGACAAAAGCCAAGTAAGAGTTTGGCTTGTGCTAATTCTTGGCCTGACGGAATTTTCACTACCATGGTGTTCAGATGTCCAGTTTTGGCTACACGTACTTTCTCTGGAGATTTGGGTTCACCTCTAATGCTCTTAAGTCAAAGGTAGTTGTCACCTCGCGYCCCTGCCCGATACTGTTTCATTCGCTGCGGGCTGAGCTCTGCAGCAGAGTCGAGCACGGCACCTCTCGCCCCTGTGCRTGCGCCAGAGCTCACAGCCGTGGAAAACAGCCCCGTGAAACCCACAGTCTTCATCATGTAGCTGATAACCAAAAGCGGTCACCCCCYGTCACGCTGAGGCAAAGCTCAGCCCCGATGAGTGCAGGGGTCCTGTGCACGGCGCCCTCGGTGCCGCCGGGGCCGCTCTCTGCCTTCAGCCTCCCTCCCCTTGCTGCAAAACCTGCATCACAGTGCCTCGCTGCCACCCAGACCACAGGTCTCTGGTGTGCATCTAATACAGGAGTGCACTGAGTGCATATTGAGTGTGGCCAGTGCCCGAATGACTTATATTTTAGAAGGTGATTAATAAAATGCCGTGGATATAATTTCAAAGCAGAAAATGTGGCTCCTTATATGCAATACTTTCAAGGGTACTGTAGAGTGTACAACTTTGCAGGTCTCATTTGAGAAAGTTCTTGCTCCCTTAGCCCCGCTTGGCACTTGGGAAGCTGGCTGGCCTCTCGTGGTGCCAATTCGTGTGGTTTGGATGCAGGGCAGCAATGGGCAATGGCAAAGCTGCCACGGAGCACAAGGGCCTTCCTGCTGCGGGAGCGCGCGCTCCTCTTGGTGCCGTGCGATTAAACTGGGAGCCACTGCCGACTGCTGAGGAAATGACTTGTGCTGAGCAGCRAACCTCCACATTCGCCCAGTGACAGTATTGCAGCGTTCCCAGGAACTAATTTCTTTCTGTCTTCAAGTTAATGAGTTGAAAACAAAAATATATAGTCTCAGGCAACAACAACAAAAATATTTATCTGAAACACACAATCTTTCCAATTGGATTTATTTTACTCTTTAACAATGCTAATATGCAATGTCAGGTTTCTTATTTCAGGGAGAAACACAAGGGCTTTTTCTTCCAATTGGAATCAGATGATGTCTGCGTTTAATTCTGTTTGTTTTTCCCCGGATGCATTCCCCCTTACCTGCTGAACGGAGTCTTCACAGCTATGAAAAGGGAAAGCAAATTGGGTTTTAATCAAAAGGTTTCTATTCTGATCACTGCTGGTCTATTTTCACTTTGCAGTTACCAATAAAAAGTTAAAGAGTATCTCACCCACAGAATGTGATTGATTGCATCTGCCTACTGTCTTGCATTTTAAGGTACCTCATTACTGTATGTTCAAGAATTTCATTTTCTGRCGTGTAATAAGCCTTAAACTTTATGTAGCTAATTGGTTCAGCTGGTGTTCCTGTGCCTTGGCTGAAAAGCCAATAAAAAGAAGCACAAAAAGGATGAATATTAATAGTTTCTACTTGGAAAACATAAGCTTAAGAGCTAGTTTTTACTTTAATTAATATACAGGAAGCAAGAATGCTGTCTTAAAAATAGAGATTGCTATCAGATTAAAGACTAYCTTGCAGGCGGTTGTTTTCTTTTTTCTTTTTTTTTGGTATTCCACACACATTTAGCTATTCATGTTCATATAACTACAGAGATTGTATATCTCTGAGCTTGTMGGTTATGAGATAAAAATAACTATTTATATGTTAAATCCCACAGCAGTAAAAAATATAAAAGAACACTTTAAGCMCCAGCTTTTATTTTACTAGAGGATCCTTTCTACTATTCATTCTTAATAAAGCAAAATATATTTTTCATTCTGCCTTAGCCAAGATATTTGCGAATGGTGAAAAAAGCCATATGTGCTTTGACGATCTGAGCTATTTTAGAGGAAATAACTAAAATATCATCTTTTGACTACACAATTCTCCAGTGTGTTAATTGATGATAGTGCATCACCAAAATACCACAGGTAATTTTGCTGAAAATGTAGGCATTTTTGCTCTTTGCAGACAGCGGTTCCCCTGCCCTGGAGCCAGCGGCTTGCGCTGCCCCTGCTGCCCACTCCTGCAGCGTTGGTTTGTGCACTCTGCAGGCAGGAATYTGCTCCTGGCATTCATGGACCATCCTGCTAGGAACAGGAAATGCAGACCTGTCCCGTCTCACCGATTACACCAAGTGTGGCCCTTCCCTTGGCTTTCCTCTCGCGCCACAGGCAGTTTGCACATTCCCTTGGTGGGTGCCAGCCGCAGGTGTGACAGGCGGCGAATACCCTCCCTGTGCAGGCGGAGAGCAGCGCCCGGCRCCCGGCRCCYGGCRCCCGGCACCCGGCACCCCTTCCCTCGCCCCTTCCCCTTCCCTTCCCTTCCCTCGCCACAGCCGCAGCCGCGGGGACAGCCCTGTCCCGGCAGGGACCGGGCACGTGCCCATGAAGGGCACCCTCGGGGAATCCTGCGCACCACGCTGCTGCTCTGTGTCCTCGTGGCCAGGCCTTCCGTTAGATGGGTTTCTAATGAGTAGCCCCTCTGGAAAACGTGCTTTCTTGCTTTTTCTGCATAGAAATGCCAGCTGGGGTTCTTAGGGCATGTGTGACTTGCTTGAACAAATGTAGGCTTCATTAGTTACTGTTTTCTCTCCTGATAGGCAGCTGTAAATCCCACACTAGACTTTTGTGACCGTTCCTGATAAATGTTGCCTACAGCCCTATTGCTATCTTTTAATAAGAACAAATCTTGCTGCTACACAATTCTCTGTTCTTTCTCCAAAAAAAAAAAAAAAAAAAAAAAAAAAAAAAAAAAAAAAAAAAAGGAAATATCTGCTGATGTGTTTTGTTTCCACATCTATCCTTTGTTGGTAGAAAGGCTCATTTTTCCAATATAACCGAGTTGAGCAGATAGGATTTTCTTTGCTTAGAAAAGGCACCGCAACAACAAAACCAAACTTTGTCTTTATTAGCTGACTGGTTTCTTAAGCTCCCGTAATGACAGTGTCTGTTTGTAATAGCGGTGTAGTCCAGCAACCCTGCTATCAACACGACAGGCACAAAGCGCCGCTTTGCAGGGCCTGGGAATCATTACACCTTTCCACGTGCTGCAGGGGGCAAGTGACTGACAGTTTCTCTCTACCATCTCATGCCAGAGATCGTCTTTTCAAGGCATGTCTTTTCTCTAGTGCTCTGCACTTTTAGAGACTGCTACACTCAAAGAAACTTCCRGAGGGCAAATCTGCCTTTTACAGCACGACTTCACAACTAAACCAAAATATGCCTTTGTCCCTCTCCTGCCATAGAAGAGTTAGAGAATTGTCTTTTAAAAGTAGGAGCTCTCCAGCTTCACAGGTAAAAAATGAGAAGAAAAAGGTTATTATTTATTGCAAATATTCTTCCATGTCTGTTTTGCAGAGAACATGATTTATATATATATATATGTATATATAAATAAATATATATATAAATATATATATATAAATATATATATATATACATATATATATATATATATAAATCATGTACATATATATGTACATCATGCCTAGGAGCACTAGATACAGATAAAGGTTTGGAGAAAGTGGCAAGTCTCGTCCCTACAGATAGTGCAGCAGCCCTAGCAGTGAAGTGGAGATGCTCCTCGAGCGTCAGTTGACTTTGGCTTTTCTTGAGACCAGGATTGGTATTTGCTTCCCACCAGGTGCTCAGCTGAAGTCAACAGGACTACACAAAGTAGTCCATGTGCATAAGGTAAGCCCTAAAGGAAGTAACATTTGGAAGAAAAAATGCATCCCCAGATTGTCTTCAGTTGTCTCATACCCTCCATGAACCAACTTCTTGTTCAAAAATCTTTTATAAAATCCTTTTTATGTTTTTTGCATGTAGATGACCACAGTTCCAATGCAAGGTCATCCAAGCAGCTGCCTCTTTATGTTCTCTGAGTGTGCTGTAGCAAAAGCTATCTCCTGTGAAATCTAATTTAATATATTAATGTGGATCCATAAAACAAAATCACATATTGTATGGGCAAAGTTATTTACGGCTCTGGAATCTTACTGATTACAGCAATAAATAATACAGTATGTATCACTGGGAAATAATGTAAAAAGTCGGTTAATCCACAGAAGCAATGAAAGSAATGGGAACGATTCTGCTATCGCTCTAATGCAGTAGTTTCATAAAGGAGCCCTCACAATTCCACTTGTCAAAGTGTCAAGCAATTCTGGTCTAATGCTGTTTGCTCTCCTGTTACTGAGCACTCTCCGCTCAGTTGGCAATCGTTTTTGGGGATCCCTCCCTGCTCTTTATTGGGTGAGGGAGCTGCCGGTTGCTGGTTCAGACCCCGGAGTTTTGACTCTCCTCAGCGTTCCCAGTGAGACACTCGCACGTTTTCGGCTTCAGCCAGGGCACAGCTTCCGTCAGTAACAAGAGTTTCAAGGCGCGGGGCTGTTTGTTTAGCCTTAGCACTGGCAAACCGCCACCGCTGCTTTGTCTGAATCCTGTTAAACCGCTTTCACAGCATTATTTTGGAAGCAAAATCCATAGCTTTCCCTTGCTTTACGATTTACATAACTCAAGCATAAACCAAGAGGAAGAAAACTGCTATTTACCTAAGAAAAACATTCTTGGTGATCTTGCTGGCTGACTTATCCCCAGAGCAGCTACAAGCGTTTCCCCTAATGAGAGGGAAAGAAGTCTCGAAATAGATGATTTTGTTATTTCTGGGTGTTAGCAGCACTGGATCGGGCCTTCTGCCCCTTCCTGCCTGTCCTAATTTGTGTAGAATCTAGGCTGTTTTCTCCTGATTTAGGCTTGGATTATGGCGCGATATACAGACAGGTTTTGTATTATCAGTACACTGAAAGAACCCTGCAAARCGTTATGCTAAATGTGTTAATTACTTGCCAGGCTTTCTGATGCGCAGGTGAACAGCTGCCCCTGCTGCACCGAGACTCGGGTCTGCCCCAGCCACCCGAACACTTCTCCCCTTCGACACACCGCCCCGTGTGGGAGAGCTGGCCGYGCACTAACAGACGGCAATCCGCGCTAAGATCCACCTGTGTCTGAGTATATTTAGGTTGCCAAGGGGATAAAGTTTCCGCACATTTATTGCCCTCATTCCTGCTAAGACCAAGCGCAATCTGGAATATAACCCGGTATAACTTCTCAGAAAATCGTTATATTTACAAAGCTTCTCCGGTATTTTAGGAGCCTGTTCAGTGATGCTAGACTTAAGATTTCTAGCATTTCTAGTGACGCTAGATTGAAGATTTCTAGCACATTTCTCAAATGTGACACATCTGAGACTGCAAAATTTCCCCATCTAGTCTTATTTTGGTTGACAAGGTTTAAAACTGCCTTGGTCTTTCAGGAACAGGGCTTGAAGCACCCCATCAGGAATGTCTGAATTCCTCAGGAGAATATCCCTTCATGCTTTTTACGCACATTTCTGCTATCTTCAAGCTGCGTATTTACCTTTTCTCTAAGAAACTTCGGGAGTACTGTCAAGCTCAGCACAATAGGACAACTGTTTCTGTTGCTGAGGACCTCATTAATTCAAAATACTCTGTATATCCACAGTGAACTGAGTGACTGTAGCCAGAGCCATGGGATTTACATTAGAAGTAGGCTGTAAGTATGAAAATCAAGCTTGTTTTTCAGGTGTAATTGTGGTACAGTTGGTGTCAGGGCAGTGCCTGTTGGCACAGCCGGTGCCTGCAATTGGAACCTCCTTGGGTGCTCCACCTGGATAAACGAGCAGCTGAGGAGGATGGATTGGTTTGAAGCTCGGTGGTTGATGGGAYGCATGTGTGTGTTGGGGTGGTCTCTTGCTTCGAGGAGTCTCTCCCAAAGCAACTGAAGATGCTGCTGCAAGGGCTCCCGCAATGAAGACTCCTGTCCCCCTTCATCAGCGACTGACCCTCTTGTGCAGGACATCTGGTTCCCGTGAAGGTACCACCCTCTGTCAAGAGCCTAACCATTTATTTTCCTTTTAGCAAACATTTTGTCTGTTTCTGCAGTATGATGAGGGAGAGTGTGGCTATAGAGGTAGAGCTTCCTCACTTTGCTCTTCTATTACCCTCTTGAATCCTCTGTTGTTCCTGTGTGGTTTTAGTGGCCACCTCTACCTTACATTTTCATGTGGAGGTAAAGTTCTATGAAAAATTGATCTGAACTGCTTAAAAGGCAATACTCTGTATAAAGTGGGAATATGTAACCCAAAATAAAAAACATTCACCTATCTTTGCAGGTAGAATAATCAACATTCATCAGTAGCTTCAGAGACCTGACTTTTGTTGTATTGAACTTTCCTCCTTACAGCCAGTGTCAAAAACAGTCGTTACTGGTGTTTCTTCCCAAATAACTGTATTCTCTTTAAGAAATATTCAGGGAGGAGTATTCAGGGCCATAGGAAGATATTTTGGCACCCATGGGAGGTTGTTAATTTGTTTTTCTTCACCTGCTGAAAGAGAGATCTAGTAAGTGGAAAGCCCCCCCATTGCAACTTTGGATTAATCAGAGAATTCACGCTGCTGAGAAGGTCTCATTTGGGTCAGATCTTGGTGCTTTTACCACGTTTGCAGCCCTTCTGTGTCCTCATGCTATGCTTGCTGTAGTCCACGCATTCCCTCAGCTTTAAATGTTAGTTTCCAATATTGAATATATGCACTCTGTTACAGTAGAAATTCAAAGTAGGCATGTTTGATTTGAAAAGATTAAAGTTATATTATCCAAATAAAAGTGGACTGTCGAGAAGAGCTTTGAGAATTTCAAGGAGAAAAATAACTTTGAAATTTTATTCCTTTTCTCTCCCTCTCTGTGGATTTAGTTTTATACTCTGTAAATAGTCTAAGAATCAGCCAAAATGAAGATGCATTTTTTTTTGTTTGTATAGAATTGAAAAATAACAGGTATGTGTAGAAAGTAATCCAGAGTCGTATATTGTTTTATGAGAGCTATCAAAACTTATAGATGGAATGTATATTTGTCACACTTTGTCAAGGGYGTTAGAGAATGTGTTTCCCCAGTTTCTCTGAATACCCAGTCTATGGGGACGTGGGGAGGAACGTGGGTGCTGCAGGTCCAGGTGTGGTTTGAGCCCATAAACACACACGCAAGAGTGCAGTTGGGTTGTTGTGGTCTGCGTGCTGATTTGAGACGAGCTGTGCTAGCTTTAATGCCATGAGCACTCAAAACCTGCATTGCTGCTGATAAAAACGTTCTTCTGTTCTTCCCTGCTTCCAGCACCACCTATTTGTTCCTGGCCTTTTTTGGTGTTTATGCTCGTATATTTATATATACCATACCAAATGGCTATATRTAAGCATTTGTCTGGCTCACTAGGAATCTAAACTGGAGAGCTAATCTTGCTTTAAACTAATCCTTTTTTTTCTTGGCAGTTAAAACCAGTTTCAGTTGCTTAATCCAGTTTAGTAATATCAGAGTGTTTGTCAGTATTTGCATGATCAGAACTTGGCTTCTACTGCCTAAAGCAATGCAAATTCTTCCATAATGATTAGTAATGTCCATCTTAAGATATCTTTCTGGAACTGAAATCTCAAGAGGTGGCAGGATATGGCAGATGTGCGGCCCCTTATCCGGCTCTCCGGCTTCGTTAGGGTATTCCAGGCTGGGCTGCCCTATCATTCAGAAACCTCCAGTCTCCAGAACGTTTCTGAAAATGCATTGCTGGCCTTACCATAAGTCAATTTAAATGAACCCTTAYGTGATTAGAGGTTGGCCGATACGTTAAAATCTGTCACTGGAAAGAATGTGGGAGAGAAGAGCTGGATTCAGACCCATGGGTCATGCACCAAGCAACCCCRTTGCCGTTGATTAAGAACTGTTTCAAAACCATTTGTTGGAGTAACCGAGCTGTACGTGATGAGCTGGGCTCGCTTGCACGACGGAGAGCAGCAGGCAGCAGCCTGCCCAGCTGATCAAAGTGCACGAGTGACTCTCGCAGGGCACACAGTTGTTTCCCAAAATTCAGAATGCACATTTTATGCCTGCTTCGTAACTTTGGGGGTTGTTAAAATATACAAAGGTGCTCATCCTCCATTTTTTTCTACTCTTTTTATCAATCTATTTTGCTTTAGCAACCTTTAATTTCTATTTTTATCTTTAAAAAACAACCTTAGAGAGACTTGCTGGATTCTGAGTGAAACCGATAAAACCAAAGAAATTCAGAGATAATGGTAGAAATTCTCTTATGTATTTATTCTTCTTCCTCTGTCAAGTTTGGAATGTAAATTACAGGAACCTGCACAGTGTAGTGCTTAAAGATAAATACATATATAAAGTCAAAAATCTCATGGAAGAAAAACTACACTGCAAGGATTTCTGGGTTCAGCCCATCTATTTCTAGCTCTGAAATGCCACAGAAGGCACAGTTCTTGCATTTTATCCGAATATGACGTGTCAAAATAATCTAGGTAGCAAATTAATGCAAATGTGCAGTATGTGACATCTATCTAAGGGCCCAGACATTAACCAGTTCTTTCTCTCCCYGTTATTCTCGATGTTCAGCATTAATAAAATTCCAGATGTTTTTGATACTTATGTTTTTTTCAGCCAACAGTCTAGGAAATTGCATTAGTGATTTTTTTTCCTAAAGATTCCAAATGGCTGCAGGTCAAAATTCAAATAAAAGCCATTGTTTTGCTTTTCAAGCCACACCCGCTGGTTCAAGAGTGGCAAGAGGAATTCTGCCTTGCTTGCCTGAATCTACTGCTTTCACCAGGCTATAGAAAGGGGTTGCAATTTTTCTACTTGCAAAAGTACATTTTTTTCCTAGAGGCGAATCAAACTTCTTTATCTGCGATTGAGCTCTGAACAATATGCTGAATGCGGACATAAGGGAGGGGGGAAAGTTCAGGAAACTGCTAAGGGCAATTCCTGCTGCAACAAGCAGGTTGCACCTTGGAGAATCAGAAAGTTGGTGAAAGTTGCAGGTGTCAGCTCATTATTTTTGAGCATTTCCACACTTGGAACCTTTCTGCCACATGAACTTGATTCATTGTGCATCTCTTTAAGGCACTCATGTGCTAAGCCTGCGATACTGGAATTGTCTTGAGCGTGGTCGCTTGGAAGCTGGGTGATCAAGCTTGCCTTGGTGCTTGCTCTGGTGGAAAGGCAACGCTCTCACCATGAAAATGCGCCAAGGATTGAGACTGCAGTTTTTCTCTCTGCTGTGACTCTTTCCTGAGGTTCTGTCCAGATCMCATGCAGAGCTTGAGCTTTTTTCCTAAAATGAAAGGTGTTGGTGCCGCTTGTCGTCTCTCACCCGTAGCCTCAAGACTGACTCGCACAATGGATCAGAAAATGTCTGTGTTCCCTCGCACTGGGATGACATCCAGTCAGGGATGGCATGTAGCCTTCTAAATGACTCCCCGTTGGGTCAGGTAAGGGTATCTTATAAACCGCTGGGTCCACTTGTGTCTACTTCATGCTTGGGTTCTTTTAAATCCTTCTTATCAGTATTCTTTGGCAGGAAATGCCAGGTCCACTGTGACAAGTTTAAGCTGCATGAGGAACCCACCACCCTGCAGAGTTTCTAGCGCTCTAGCAAGGGACAAGCCCAGACTGTGGCCTTGTGGCCAAGCAGATGAAGATGAAGCGAGTCCAAGCAGAGGAGCAGAAGGATGAAGGAGCGTGACTGGGGTCACCCGGAGCCGGGGCACGGCTCAAAGGACCGGCAGGCCAGAGCCCTGCAGGGCGCCCTCCCTCACCAACAAAGAGATGGGGATCAGCTGCTGCTCCTCTGCTCGGAGGAGAAAATGTTTAACCTGCTGCTGCCAGGAAAGCTTATGTAGCGTCAGACTGAATGACAGCTTTTGAAGAAAAATACAGCTCTGCCTTCTAATCCTGGGCTCTATTTCAAAGCTATCATGACATAAAGGTCAAGAGATGCAACTCTTCTCGTTTCCAGCAGACTCCTCTTTTCCTTTAGAGATCTAATGGTTCAGTCTTTAAGTTCTTCGTCAGTTATATGATTCCRTTTCCTTTTGAAATGTGCATAAAGACAAATGCAGTTTCTCTTAGTAAGTCTAAAGGATTCTGCTACTTATAAATATTTCTGAAAAAGAAGTGATTTACATTGAAAGCAGAAGTACTGAATCAAACGAGTAYAGAGACACTCAGTCACTCTGGAGCACGCTTACTTTTTTTTCCTGTTGAACAAAAACTTACAGCACACAATAAATATCTAAAAGAAGCAGAAACAAGCAACACAGAGCTGAGAAATTGTTTCTCAGAATATTGCAAGAATATCTTTGATAAATAGTTCTTCTCTAGTATTGTTTGCCCAAGAATATTGGTGTACAAAGCCAGTTACGTTACCTCTAAGACTTTGTTCAGCCAACCCTTTTCTCCAAGCCAGAGTTTCACGAAGACACCCTTAGTCATGGTTCTCTATAAATGGCTTGACCTGCAAGATATAGCTACTTGGATGGTGCATGCTATTTTGGTACTTCCCAATAAAAAGCCGAGTGAATGTTTAGCGGCCGATAGCTGTTACTCCTCCATCTATCTCTTGTAGGGAGCCGCAGCGATGCAGCATGTTGCTGTGTTGCAGCGGTGCAGCGATGT
>NW_020455538.1:665499-676956 GCF_003342845.1 Nothoprocta perdicaria
TGCTGCAGCGATGTGTGCCGTGCTGGCTTTGGGCATCTCTGCAGCGGGTGGGAACGGGGTGTTTCGCAAGGGCAGGGCTGCAGCCGCGTGTGCCCAGGCTGGCAGCACAGCTGTGCTGAGCTCTGCGTCCTGCCRGCCTAGGAAAGCCGGAGCAGCAGCAATCGCCCCCATGGGTGTGGGAGCGAGGGAGGGGAGCGCGGGTGCGCTCTGCACTTGAGGAGAGGCTGAAAGGGAAACGTTAGCTGCAAGTTTGGGCTTTGTCTTTCACTCATTTGTGAATAAAGATAGCTGGAGATGGGATCTGCTCGAGAATTGTTACAGCCCCGTAGCACTTGATTATCTGACGGGGGGAGCAGCGATGAATCTGCAGAAAGGATCATTTGTCTTGCATTGCCATAGCAACCACCTAATTTTGATCCGTGTGCCTCCGTGTGAGCGTGTGCGGGGCACCCTTGTTTCCATGGCAGGASCGGAGCCCCTCGGAGCAGCAGGACTTGCCCCGCGCTGGTGTTGGCGCTCGCGCCGGGCGCTCGGCCGGGGCCGGATGAACGAGCAGGGCTCTGCAGATCCGCTGCGTTAGCCGCCCAAAAGCCGGGAGCAGCCCGGCGTCTCGCGGATCTTCAGTGCAAAAGATAAGGAGCAGCGGCCACCACAAGGCTGAGGTGCTTTCTCAGTGCAAACACTAGTCCCAGAGGCCAAAACACATGAATCTCAGGTTGAAGAAAAAATAATTCTAAACAGATCAGACAATTCTCCTTCTCCTTTCTTTCCTTTTGTTGTTCCATAAATCATTTTATTTGTGTAAGGGAGAACAATAAAGAAGGCTAGATTGAGAAAACATTTTTTTTTTCTTGGAAACAGTAGAGTGATTGATGCTGTGCAAAAAAACAGTATCTAAGTAAAAAAGCTTTCAAGGATGATTTACTGACATCCACTGAGAGATTGGGTTGGGATACTGCAAAATGCCAACTATTCAGACTAAATTAATTAATTATATGTTTTGAGATGGCCAGGAGTAGTTAGAATTAAAGTGGAAAAAAAGCCCAAGATTGTGTTCAGTGTAAGCACTCATGCCATGCTATAAATAGCAATGAGTTAAGAATAACAATGTAGCCCACGTATCTAAAGACAGAACAGAGCTCTTCAGCTTAAATAGTGGGACTCTTATCTGCCTGCCGTGGCATTTGTATGACAATGTATTAGCACTGCAGCAGAATAATAATTCCTGGCTGATTGTAAGCAAACCATTTTTCTCAGTCTTGTGTTCCATTCTCTTTTTAAGATAAAGCACTGGTGAGGTGCTGTACAATGAACATGTATAGCATGAAGTGTCTAATAGAATTTAGATTTATATAGTACCTTTCCTACTCAAGCTGTCCCGAAGTACATTGCTTTAATGCAATAAGTCAGCAACTGCTTGTGCTGTGTATAAGCAAGCAGTGACTGTCATCAGGCAGTAGCTACAGCACACAGAGAACTGGGTATAAATGAAAATAAGTGAATACCAGCTTTGGAGCTGGCATTGGGAGTGTGCCCGTGAGCTGCTGTTCCATGTAAAGCATCAGTTGTGCACACAGCTGCTCTGATGAATGTGGTCTTACCCGTGCGAGCAAGATTGTGCAAGGTCAGAGCCTGYGGCTGCCGCTGGACACACGGATACGTCCCGTCCCTGCAGCAGGACGGGGTCAGGTCCGAGCTCCATGCTGCTGAGGGACTGAAGGAAACCCCGTGCCTTCACTTCAAACCATCCCCTTACCTGGATGCAGCTGCCCTCACTCCGGATCCTGCAGCGCCAGTMTGGATCTTCTGGATCTTCTGCCTGAGCCCTCCCCGCAGCCTCCGATCGAGGTCGTGGTCTGCCAGGGTGCACGTGGAGCGAGAGGTGGTGGGGAGCGGCAGTCACCTGCGTGAGGAGGGACAAAGACCTGCAATGGGCTCTTCTGGCTTCTCCCGCAGGATTCTCCGAGGATGTGTGTTGCGCCCTCCACCCTGACATCTGAGCAAATCGTATCTGCTTAAATATGATAAATTTAGTACTGTCAAGTACGTGATTAGATTGACAGTTGCTACGGTGATGAAGTAGTGGAGGTTTATTTTAAAAATGGACAGAGGGGTCTATTTGTTTTATATGAAATTCCCAACTTTGTGCTCCAAGCTCTGTAACTCGGGCACTTGCTGGCAGCGTGGGCAAAAGGTGCTCTGCAATGAAGATGAAAACGCTGATCAGAGTGCTTAATGTCCTGTGGCAGAGCAAGGACTGTCTCTTCGCTCAGCTGGAAGAACAGAGATACAGTTTTGCTTTTCCTGAAAATTGGCAGGAATGCTTATTGTGTTGAGGTATTTGTCCTTGGTCAATTGAAGTGCAGATGCGAAACGTCTTATCACTTTGAGGCGAATGTATTCTGTGATTTGCATAGCCTGAAATATTTATTTTTTTCTCAGTATTCCAGATTTGAAGCTTTGGCAATACACAAACGGCACAGTTGCTCAAAATTTTTCCCATAGATCTTGCCTGGTTCAAAATGCGTTTCACAGAATGTGGCATAAACTAATTCCAAATTTCCAGCTGTCTGTAGGTCCCGACCCAAGTGATTCTGCGATGCTCTTGGTGCAGGAGATGAAGCAGGTCCCTGTGCTCGCCTCTTGGTGCTGCAGATGAAGCAGGTCCCTGTGCTCGCCTCTTGCTGCAGGAGATGGAGCAGGTCCCTGTGCTTGCTGGTGGAACAACGCGAGCAGCTCTGCTCAGCGCGTCGCCGCTGCCCCGTGTGTTGAACCTCCTCTGGCCACACTTGGACTTGCCTGGGGTCTGGGGGTGTTATACATTATACACATTCCTTGCTTTGAATACGGTCTCAGAGGTGGCTGCAATCCCATAGGGCTGGACGTAAAACCCAGCAGAATGGTTTCAGACCAATGTGGATGAATTGCAGYGTGGGGAAGCGGCATGCTGTAAACATGTTTGACTCTGCTGAAGTCATCACACTGAATTATGTTCCTACTTGGAGTGAGGAACTGTTGTTCTTCAAGGTACTCAGCTATGCCTCATGCTAGAGGGAAAAACAAGCATAAAATATGATGAGATGCTGTGCCTGTGGTGAGGAACCCCAGAAAGGCCTCACGGAACTGAGTGAGCRAGAATATGGTGGATAAACTGCAACACAAATAAATGTAAGTTCAGGTGTATGTGGGGAATGTGTGGTGCCGAACTCGGGTGAGGCGGAATGAAGGTAATCTGACGCTTACAAAACTTGAAAGCAATGAATAAACAGAATTTTGAAATACTGTTCACCAAATCCCCAATATGAAAGCTAGAAAGCAGTCAATAAGRCTAGGAGTAGGCTGGTTTAAAATAAATAAAACAACACAGTTCTCACACACAGAGCCGTGAACTTCTGGAGCTTAGTGGCCCAGGAGAGGATGCTAAAAGGATCGTGGACTCCAAAAAGGATTAGACTAACTCATGAACAGCAGATCTATGGATACTAAAGGTGTTAGGAAGGGATTTTAACATCCATAATAGAGCTCTTAGAGATGCTGGGGCAGTGCAAGGGGAATGGGCAGCAAAAACTGGTGTCAGATGCTTGAATAATGTTGCCTACTGGTTCCCGTGTGAAAGAGGAAATACTTGGCTAGATGGATGGTTACTCTGGCCTGGTAATACTGTTACAGTCTTATCAGTTCGCTTAAGGTTTGGTAATCTTTTTACTCACCTTAAATTTAAAATATGAATCCATCTTTCAGATATCCATCTGAGGTAAAGATTTCCTATATGAAAAATAYATGTTGTAAGCAGTTTCTAATAACAGCTAATAAACCAGGCTAAGAGAGATAATATAAACAGTAAACAATGTTTACATCAACTTATAAATACCTCTCATTAAATATTAAAAGCAGTTGCTTGACATTAATATTATGAAATGAGTTGGATGCATTTGCAAGAGGTTTGGAACCAGACATTTCCTTGGAAATTATCAAATGGATATTGGTGTGAATTTTTCCTTAGAAAAAAATCTTTTCTCATCCTTCATAATCCTACAGCCACATTTCACTGATAAATAGCATGGTGTTGCAGTGCAGRCCCGAGCATTGTAATTTTTGCTCCGTGCATAAATTCTATTGTAATCTGTGCTGCGTGCAATCCTGTACCTGTCGCTGGGATTGCATAATGCACATCAGCAACTGCTAAGGAGTAACTTTAGGATCCTGTACAGCATATACTAGGAGATAACAGACGTGGGAGTCACTTCCCCGAGAGCTTGAGAATAAAGATAACTTCAGTTCCCCTTGATCSTCCCTTGTGGGCGCTTGCAGGACAGGCACAGCCCTAGTTTTGCCAGGCCATGCGGTGCCATACGGTGCCATGCCATGCCATGCAGTGCCATACTGTGGGGTCTCGCTGCCTGCCCAGAAGAGCCGTGCCAGCAGCTCGCCCCTGGGTTTGCAGCTGGCACGGGTGATCCGCGCTGCGTGGACAGTGTCCGCCCTCCTACGCGGAGSCTCCTGGGTGCCGGAGCAGCTGCACGGCCAAGGGAACCTCCCGTGCCTCATAAAATAGTTTCCTGCTCCTATGTGCAGCCCAGGCAATAGTTAGGGCTGAAAAGAACCTGTTCCCTGCCCTTTCCTCCCTCAGTCCTGACCCTGATTTCCCATGTAATGTTGTACAAGTGCCTTGTGTTCTCTTCGGCTCATTTTTCCTCTGCATAAAACAGAGACTCACCTTCCTGTGCTTAATTAGTTCAGGATCTTTTGAAGAATATGCGTTAGTAGTGTTAAGTATTATTATTCCTATGAAATAGGCTGCCTRTRCTCTGTTGGCTATATCTTAACAGGCTACCTTACACAGCAACATAACTCACAGTAGTCTAACCTGATGGGAAGAACACAAAAAGTCACACCAGTGACTAGCTACCAATGATCCATTTATTGAAGCTTTAAAATAAAAATGTTAGAGGTAGGCATGAATGCCAGTGTGTACCATCATATTTATTGTATCATAGGTGTAGGTATATGATGCAGTTTCTCAGCATGACCTGTTAATTATTTTGTCCCCTGTGAACTGCATTCATGCACCGGGCCTGCACATCTACCGTGTCAGCTTTTGTACCRCACTTTGACTTTTGGATGCACAGGTTGATTCTGTGCTGTTGATTTTGTGCTCCTGGACACGATTTGTCGCTCGGCTCGTCTTGCATTGCACGACTTGGTGTTTCCCTCCTTACTGCATGTTTCAGAAAGAGATTATGTGCTTTTCTTCTGCAAGATTCATRTACAATTTCTATCTCTTCTAGGTAAAAAGAAATGGCTTCTCTTTACACATATTAGTTTGATGTAGAAATTAATCTCTAGAAATACCCACACAGACTCTATCACCTCTAGGTATCTACCTCTAACATAGACAGCATTGAATCATAAGCACCTATAATCAAAACACACTAAAAATAATCCTTTTTCCTCTTCTTATTCTTTCCTCTTTTTTTTCCCCAGAGCTCAGGAGTTTGTATAGTGCTACGTGTCATGTCTCTGAGGAGGACTTCTTTGTTTCTTAAATGTCTCTGACTTCGAGATTTGTACCTTCTGACTTCTGTGATAATGAAGCATAAAAGATAAAGATTTCTTAAAGGGAATTTGTTGGTTCTTTTTTATAGGCAAGACCTTAAGGAAAATATCTATAGCTTCTTGGGGATCAATGTTCTTTAATAATTTCTCAGGCTACCTTTGAAGAACATGCAAACATTTGCTCCAAAAAAWATATTATTATGGATAGCCCCCTCCCACAGCAGAGATCTTTGGAATATTACTAACATGAAATCACATTTCATTGCCACAGATGCCCTGGCAGCTGTGTAGGAAACCATCAGTGGTTGAAGCTGTTGAAACATAACTGACAATCAGTTTGCTGGGAAAATAAAACAAAAAGAGTTGATCCTAGAATAAAGGAAATGCAGATGACTAATTTTAGTGAAAAATAAAACCAAAATGGAATGACAAAGAATATAAGGCATAGCAAAGAAAACTTTAAAAAAAAATCTTTTTAGAAGTCCAAATTGTCTAGGAAATGGATTTGCAACTCTAATTAACCTGTTCTAGCAGGGATATTTTATTTGGTGAGCTAAGGACCTTTTTCTCAGCATGAGAAGACAGAAGTATTAGTTCTCTCCCCAGTAATCCTAGCCAGCTACTGGTATTTCCAAACTTCACCCCTGAGTACCTGTACGAGGTACCTTTACSTTGTACCTCTGCGGGTACAATGGTGGTCATTGAATATTGTCCAAATGAAGGAGAGGTTGGATTTAAGCTTTTGTGTGAAATCCCGACGAGACAAGTTGACACAACCTTCTTTAATATGTCGTAAACCCTTGTTTTGGGTGCACAGATCTCAAAATTGATCAATGGTTGGGAATTTCATGTTCAAAAGTTAATTGATTATAATTTGAGTAAGTAGTGGAGGAAATTTCATAATGTGGAATGTCAAGCTTGCCACACTGAAATGCATGTCCAAATGCATGTCCAAATGCATGTCCAAATGCCCGTGTCCAACTTGCCGTGTCTCCGCTCTGCGTTTGCGCTTGCAGCAGCACGGAGCTGGCGGGGCCGAGGGCCGGGATGGGGCAGCCCGCCCGCCCCAGCGCAGCGCCCCGGACCATTGGGAACACCCAAATGTTCCAGCGCCTCCTCACGCCCGCAGTGCAAACGTGCCCTTTCCTATGCTCTACCCTCATCTTTCCATCACAYGCACAGAGCCATACAACGGAATAATATTTTGATGAAGAATACAGTTTTTCTTAATATCTCAGCTCTTTCTCACTCAGATTTTCAGTACCCTCAGATTATGATAAATTTCAAAGTATTCTTTAAAATTCAGTATCAATTTTAACTGCTTTGAGTACCACTCGGGAGTTATTAAATTAATGGCTAAAAACATTTTTCCTGCACAATTGATATTTACAGGCATTTGAAGCTCACCCACAATACAACCAAATATGTATCAGATTTCCGCAATCAGTTTATGCCAAGGAAGTTGTCTTTGGCTGTTGCATTGGATATAGGAGGAGGAGTCAGCAAATGGCAGCTTTGGAGAGGCTGCGGCGGTTTGCAGGCGGAGGTGGCCGGGAGCGTTGCAGCGAGCCCTGGCCCTGCTCGTGCGTTCGTGCACACGTCTGCACGCACAGGGCAGGGTGCTGCAGAACAGCACTTCAGAAATGCCACAGGGCGCTTGCCAAGCTTTACCTTCGCAGTTGCGCTTAGCATCTTCTGCAAGCAACATTTGTTTTCATTTTTCATCCATTTGCAAGCAATATAGGATTTCCCAAAGTTAACACTAGCAATAGCAACTGCAARTTATGATGCATGGTAAACATTCAACTCATTTGATTTTCATACATCAAAAATATCTTTTGTGTTTTTATTGCTGATTCGGTTCCATCGCCATCTTAACCATAATCAAATTGCTAATAGATTAGCAATGCAGTAGTAGCCAAATATTTGAACATTTGTATTTTCATATTTTGAAACATCAAAAATCATAGAGAAATATATTTACTTTTAAATCAAGGCTTTATTTCTTACCTCATTTGAAACAGTAGTTAATTATGAGTATCAATATAAGTATTAGTATCAGTAATAGTAGTTAATTATTACAGTGTAGATAAATATAAACTTATATTTAKGTGAAACTTCTACTGTATCCAGACAGTTCATTTTCACCATGCAACTCTATTTGCTTTGCTATTGCAAGTAAGTGATCTTTGTGAATGATTGTGCATAATACTGTGGTACATCTTTATTGCTTTGCAACAGCTACTATATCTTTTTCTGTATTTTCCTCTTAGCAAGATAAATATTTCTGGGAATTCTGTTCTAGCTATATTGGAATTATTTTTATGATCCACTCCATTTGCATGATGTCTTGCATCTGACAGCCCACCATGCATAACTGGAAATTTCTTCTGCATAAACAGAAGGAAGCCCATGGCAATAATTGCTGTCTCTATTGATACATGCCGCATCATTTCCTCAAACATGCTAGAAAATACAGAGCTTTTTGTGAGGTTAAGAGGGACATATTTTCATTATTAAGCGACTCTGATACAATAGGAAGCTAAGTCAGTCTGTAAATCAGCACATAAATAATAGGTAAGGTCATCCATAAATTCTGATTATGCTCTCTGTTTGCTATAACTGTACCTAAGCTTTACTGCATAATTAATACGTAGGATAAAAGAGTCTTCACACAGCAGATAGGCTGAGTATGTACAGTATTCGTAGCTGAAATGATTTGCCTTAGAATTTATTTGAAAATGCTCTTCAAACTTACCATTGCAGTGACGTTGAAGTCACTTGTATATGAAGCATATAGAGTATTTTGACTTTCGAAGTGCCGGGTATTGTCATTTGAGATCACAACGTATTTGATCTTAAGCAGCAGATTGTTTGGGGAACTGAAACAGCTTTTATCACAGACAGGCCAGGGATCAGAGCTAGGAGTTCCTCCTGGAAGGGAAATAGTCGAAATGTGTCTCTGGTTCTCAGCACTTGGCTTCACTTCAGCCAACTCTTTGCATGTCCTCGGTCGTTTCACAGCGCCTCTTCTGCCTTGGTTCTGCTCTGAGACTTCTGCCCTCCCAGATGCTCAAATGGAGCCCAGGACTTTTTTTCCTAGTTTCCCTGCATAAATCAGAATCTACTTCTGGAGTCTCTTCAGCAGCACAGGAGYGGCAGAACACTGAAATCCCCTTTATTTATCAAAGACACTTTTGACCACAAGGTGGAAATTCTTGAAAGCTCAGTATCCCTAACTAAATCCCACTGAATCCTAACTATCCCACTAAAAACGTCTTTCTTGACATCACCTCCAGGTTAGACTGCCAGGCSCTGCCAGACACCCTACTTGGCAGAGTGCTCGCTTCGTCTTAGCAATAAAATGCATTAATGACGGTATSTGCTTTATTCACGTGGGTGCAGGCAGAGCTTTCGGGGGCGCGGGGTGCAACTCGGTGCCTGCCCCGCGGTCCTCGTCCCAGCAGCTGTCCGGTTCAGCGCGTTCCTGCCGCGGCACACAAGATTTCCCTTCCAAGCTTTGTCATCATTTCTGTTAGCTTTACTTTGAGGACGAGATTTAATTAACTGTGTCATTGCTTTGTTGCTGTTCAAAAGTATGACTGATTGATTGATTCACCATTTCCTCTATTCTTCTGACAAGCGAGTAGGATGGGGATGGCTGTTGTAATGAGGGATGCAGGATTATCCTATAGGACAAACCCAAGATGTTGGRCATCTTATAGAGAGGAAGCCTCCGGGTTCTAGACAAGGGCACTAGATTAAAGGTTCAACTGCAGCGTGGGTTTTATTGTTCTCCACMAAGATCTGCAATATTGACTTGCACCCTGCACGCTGCATTCTGCCCAGGGCATCTCCCTGAGGGGAGTTTTGAACAGCTGAGGYTCATCACGGGATTCTGCAGAGGAATGAACCATTATCTGATGGTTTTCCAGCAGTCACAAAGAGACGAGAAAAGCTGGCTGCAGGTTTCAGAGCAGCCGCGGTGTGAAGTGATGCAGAGAGCACTAAGTGGGGGCCCAGGGCCGTGCCCGCACCGTGTCCGCACGGCCCACGGGGGCTTCGCGCCAGCAGCTCGTCCCCAGCTTCGTATCGATTCATCCCCAGCCGAGAGAAATGGGACAGAGCCGTCCTGGCTGKCCTGCGAGCCTGGCCTGCCTAGCCGGGCCTCCAGTTCCACCTGAGACACTGGCTACAGATAAATGTTTTACAGAGAGTAGCTGATGAACTTAGCTTTATTAATTAGCTTTTGACCAAAATGTCTCCTCGTAAAATCTCAACCATTGCAAGTGTAAAGACAAGGAAAATGTGAACAGCAGAGTAGAAGTTGGGATGCCCATTGACTTCACAGTCATTTGAATCAGATCATTAAAGCGTAAATTAATTTAAAGTTTGAAAATTGTCCGTATAAATGTTTCGTTGCTGACGAACTGTAGTCAGTGAAAGATTAAACAAATACTGGGAGGTATTGGAAAGGCATTAAAAAATAGTTGGAATTGGTTTTAAGTAAATAATAATGCTGGAAGCTGATGCAGCACTTGTGTGGCATGGGGATGTGGTGGCATTTCCCCTAAGAATGAAAGACTTGTTGAATCATAAAGAGACATAGGAGCTAGGGGAGGAAAAGAGCAGGGGAAAAAGAAACAAGAAAAAAACATGAAAGAAAAAGAGTGCAGTTACTAGCTGGAATTTCATTATAGGGAAAGGAACAGGAGGAACTACACGGAATGAGTTTTTTGTTGTGAATGTATGCAGATGAAACCTCAAATTACTCAAATATTTACATTTTTGTCAATGGCTTTAATCCATTTTGACATCTAATTGTACAAATCCATTTCCACAACAAGAGTATCCATATCTTTTAAAATAAATTGTGTTTTGAAATTAAAAAAAAAAAAACAGCACATAAAAAGCTACAGATGGAGTTTTTATATTCAGTTGTTTGCTCAGTAGATAGAATATTGAATCCTTCACCCATTAAATGCAGCCTCACCACAGATTTGTTGCACCTGCTATTTTACATCTCGGGATATTTGATCCTGAATATTTATGGCGCATTCGAAGGGGAATGCGGAGCGGGCTCCTGAGCGGTTGTCGCAGCGCGGTGACGACACCTGCAGGACAGCGCTGCCGGCCAAAAACCGCTCGCAAGATACACCCAAGGCATTGAGAACCGTCTTCATTGCCTGCTCCTTGCTCGGGCACTCGGCAATCAGAGGTGGCAATGCACCAAGTCCTCCCGCAGATCTGTAGACCTGTTTTCCAGTCAATAAAAAATGGAGTTGTTTGGGGAAAAACGTGGCACTGTCAGTAACAGAAACATGAGGTGGCCGTGGACGTGAATAGCTGAAAACCTTTTGTTTGCAAGTGGCTGTAATTTCTCGTACGTGTGCAGACGGAAGCGCAGAGCTTGTCCCTGAGCCTGCCGGGATGGCTGCAGCCGGCCCGGCAAGGCGGCGGTGACGGTGGTGACACCGCGGTGACAGTAGTGACACAGCGGTGACACAGCGGTGACAATAGTGATGCAGCGGTGACAATAGTGACACAGCGGTGATGCAGCAGTGATGGTGGTGACACAGCGGTGACACAGCAGTGACAATAGTGACACAGCAGTGACACAGCGGTGACAATAGTGACACAGCGGTGAGAGTAGTGATGCAGCAGTGACACAGCGGTGACACAGCAGTGACAATAGTGACACAGCGGTGACAGTAGTGATGCAGCAGTGACACAGCGGTGACACAGCGGTGACGGTGGTGACACAGCGGTGACAATAGTGACAAAGCAGTGACACAGCAGTGATGGTGGTGACACAGCGGTGACAATAGTGACACAGCGGTGACACAGCAGTGACAATAGTGATGCAGCGGTGACAATAGTGACACAGCAGTGACAATAGTG
>NW_020455538.1:677576-703758 GCF_003342845.1 Nothoprocta perdicaria
GGTGACACAGCGGTGACGGCACCGCACAGACCTACCTACAACTCTCGTTGCAGCGCCACCGAGATCGGACTCCTTAACCCGCCTTTCTTCTTGCTGTGAGACAGTGCGTCTTGCTTGGGAACAGTTTCTAGCAGGCATGCTGGCATTCTTTATCCTTTTTTTCCCGAACACAACACTAAGGAGTGACCAAAGATGATTCATACTGCTGTGGTTGGTAGAGTCCTCTGTATCTCGGGCATCAGTCCTTTGCAGCAACAAAATCTATTCRAGTTTGTGAAGATCCAGTTCTCGTATTTTCCTCCCTCTAACAAAAAGAATTGTAAAAGGTGCTGTAATAAAAACGGTCATGTTCCAAAACTTGTTTTTGCTGTCAGTAGTTTATGAGACCGGTGCTCTAAGATTCCACTTCAAATAGAAGTAATTGGAGGCACTTTTATCAATTAAAACAATGCAGAATATAAAAAGTTAAGAAAAGGGAASAGCAACTGAAAGCAGGAAAACCATCAGGATTGGTCAAAGCTGTGAAGAAAATGATCAAGTACAGACAAGTAAAAAAGGATCAGACAACAGATTAGAGAGGCAGTGGGAAAGCAAGTGTGATCTATATATGGGAATCTTTGAAAAACTGGGTTTTTTTTCTAGACAGTGAGATTACTTATGTTGCCTCAAAAATAAATCAGGAAATTGTCAAAGCCATATGGATGTTTTATTTTTGTCCTGTGTTGCCATGCAACTTAGAGAGGCATCAGCTCCATTGCAATGATTGCCATGAAACTTCCATGCAATTCACTTCATTGTGTTACTTGTTATGAGTTTTGAATGACCTCATACCCATCTGCCTATATTCTATTTAGTTCTCTTGCAACTAAACAAGCAAACCATAACATCTCGACCTTTACTTTATTGTCACTTTTCCTCAGCAGAGCTATAGATAGGCTAGTACTTACGGTGGCTATTGAATCTGTAGACTACTTCAGATCCTATTTCATTCGTTTTATGTGGCATGCTTCTACATAAACCAGAGAGATCTGAAGAGTCTTTAAGTATAAATACTGGTTTTCTGAGATGTTTGGATGCACCAAAAGAAGAATAAAGGTCCAATAAGAAGACATCAGATATGAAAATATATATTTCTTTAAAAAACCCCAAATATTGGTACAGATTAGTAGGAGGTGCAGTTGGTCGTTCTCCGTCTTCAGAGACATTTAAATCAAACTTGGGTAAATTGCCAGATATCAGTTTAAACTCACTCGGTCAAGAGTAAGGGAGGAGAAGAAAATGTTAGAGCAAAAGAACTGGACAGTCATTAATGAAATGAAGACATATTCTGCATCCAAGAAGGGACAGACCATTAAAGTTTGCATGAGCAAAATACTAGCAGGAAAAAATGTTCTTTAAAATTAAAAGCAGGAGGAAAAAGCTAATTCTCTGATAAACTATTTTTGTAACKAGCTGGGATCAAAGGGCAAACTGCAGTGCATTAAGCACTGATGTCTGCTGCCATTATGCTCCTGAAAGCCATCCGCACCACATCAGCCTGCAGCTGTRGAGAGGAAAAGCAGCAGCTCCCAATTTGCTAATTGCGACTTTAAGTGGACAGGTTCAAGCACAGTGTGCTCTGCTTCATAAAGGATTCATTGGGGACCTGCTGTAACAAGTTATGGTTTCTATTCCCATGCAGAATACTAATTCTTCTGTACAAAGACAAGGTAAACAGGTACAACCAACACTTTTTAGACAAAATTGGAGAAGATAATGCCATTTTTAAGATTAAGAAAGTGAAGGAAAAACTATTATTCTGCCAAAGGCAGGAAATTCCTGCTAGTACTTGGGGAATTGCCATGGTTAATTTGGAGAATAATGGGCTCTCAAAAGAAGATGCAAGAAGCAAAAGGGCTCTTTGTCTTGCAGTAGACATTTTCCAAGCTTTGTGGCCAGCTTTTGCTCTCAGTTCTCGTGCCTGGCCTTTCTTACCGTGGGAAATTCATACCCCGTGCCTGTAGAGGCAGAACAAGGTATTCTGTGGTGGGAACCCACGAGGAGGGGGTTTTACTTCAAGACGGTGCTGAACACTGTCCCTAGGGAGAGAAGATGCCAAGGAGGCCACCTGGCTGAGCTGGGGGAGTTCCTGGGTGCACCGAGACTTAAATAAAGAGCAATTGCTTAAATAGGTTGGGGAACAGCACTGATGGGTGAGTACAGACCAGCGGTCCCTTGCAAAGCAGACCTGACTCGGGGATTTGCATTAGTGCTCTTTGGTGAGGTGCTTTGAGCAGGCTTTTGGGAGAGCGACAAGCACTGCAGCACAGGAGCTTTGGTTTTAAGCCATGCTCTAGTTGCAACAGTGGATGAATATAAGGGGAATGCCCCTTCTTAGTGCTACTTTAGGTGGGGCAAATAATGAGAATTAGCAGAAGGCAACAAATGTACTGGTCCCTTGCTCTTGGCGCTGTTGCTGACAGCGAACCTCTCATGTCAGCCTGAAGAAGCAGTGACAGAACCAGAGGYGGCTGGAAAAGGGATGCAGAGGGAAGAGGGAAGAGCAGCGCCCTGCGGGCCTAAGGGGCTCGTCCGTAACTTCCACAAGGGCAGGTGTGGAAGGAGCCGGCGGGCCTTGCGGCTCGGCCAGGAGCGGCTAAGGGCATCTTTGCACTCTGGTTTTCATATCTGTTTTGGTGCTCCGCTCCTCAGGCTTGTCTGAGAAGTCTTCCCCCGTGAAACCGGGACAGTATTACTAGGTTTCTTGTTGAGTTCCAGCTTGGGAGAGCATGGTGTTATGCTTAACAATCAAACATTCCTGAGTTGTTAAAAATGTGAATAAACAGATTATATATTTTAAGCTATAATAACTTGCTTCTGATGTACTGCTTCCTTCTTAGTGCAAAGAAGTCGTGGATCATGTTAACGAGAGTACTGGCTTTGGCTTTTTCAAGGGAAGAGGGCAAACACACAGCCCTGCCTTCCTTTCTCTTCTTCTATTTCAGTATTTTCTTAATATGAGATAAAAGTCAAACTTATCTGTCTTCAGTATTTCTTAATATGAGATGAAAGGCGGATTTATCTGTCTCTCTGATCTATTCTATGGGAACAACATCACAGAATGATTTCAGGGATAGAGGGCAGCCAAGGAAAGCCAGTACGTAAGTTCCATCAGCAGTAAGGACAGGAGCACAAAAGAATAAATGTCTGGATTGCAGCTTACTATAAATTACAGTGAAAATACAGAGAGGAATTTTTATTTCCTCCTTGTGAGCTTATGGGTAATTTTAGCGTGGGCATTTTATTTAAAAACAAAACAAAAACCAGACTGAGTTAGGAATCATCCAAGGCAAAAGAACGACTCACGCACGTTGGCAGAATGACCCATGGCTGGTTTGTTTGTTGGCAGCAAATAAAGCGGTTCTTAATGAACCGAGACAGGTTATTCTGAAGGCGCTGAAGAAGGGACATCAGGTATTTTAGATTCAGAAAGAGTTACATATTTTGTCAAGGTCTCACTGTGTTTTTTTCTTTTTCTTTTTGAATAATGAATGAAGTTGTTTTAACAGAGTGCTAATGCTGGGAGTGCTGGGTGAAGAAATTCAATTGAAAGCCTGTCACAAGGCTCTCTTATTTCACTGACAAGAGTTGTCATGCTCCTGTGACACCTGATGTGCAGAGTGCAAACTGATAAATAGCTTAAAAATGAAATTGTCAGTCACCATTACCCGGCACCAGCAATTACCTCTCCTGGCGGCCAGGAGAGCCAGGCCAAGGAGCCCGGCGACCGGCCAGATGGACACAGGGAGGTAGATCGTGTGGCCATCGCATTTCCCAGCCTGAGGGAGWGAAGGAGCAACGTCACAGCCTGCTGCAGAGGGATTTTTAAGAGGCTGGTTGGTAATGATGATTCTGGAGATTTTTTTTATTATTTTTTTTTTCTGTGCTTGCAGCAGAGAAAGTGTCAGATAACACTATGAACAGCAGGCTGAAAAACAGTGAAGGAAACAGAGGAGAGAACATGGACAGTTTTAGCTTTAGAAGAAAAGAACCCTGTACACTATTGTACAAATTCCCCCCCAATTTTTAGGTCAGATAGCTCCTGGGAATTATCCTGGTATATCCTGGATATACTCCTGAGAGTATTTCAACTGAAAAGTTTCCAGCTGCAAAATAATTTTGGTTTTTTTTTTTTTTTAGAGGGAAGATGATGGTACTTACGTAGTTTGCCACCTTCACTCCCTACTGATAGCAGGAGAAACACTCGAAATCCCAGTGTTTGCTGATGCTGAGTGACTTTAATACCTTCCTTTGGGTTTTTCTCCTGGCTGGAATCTTTAGGAAGACTCTGGGAATGGCTGTAGTATAACCATGGCAACACGGACATTTTGCACGGCAGCCAGAATTTCTCTTAACAAAAAAAAAACACAGCTGCTAACAAAATGAGGACAGATTTAGTTCCTGCTTCCATTAATGGATCCAGGTATGCCGAATACCATTTTGCTTAAGGAATTTTCCAACTTTTTTTTTTTTTCCTCCCAGGTCAAAAATAGGTAGATTTTGCCGAACAAACTTTTTTTTTTTTTTTAAATTTCCTCCACCTCTCCTCCTGAGTGGGCCTGCAAGACAGTCCAGCACACTTTCCATTCCTCGTTTCTTCCTTCTCTTTGCTCGCCCTCCCTGCAGGTTTGCTGTACATTCACGGAACAGCTCGCTGCTTCCCAGGGCTGTCTGTGCAAACAGCAGACTCTAATTACGGGGCTGCTCTCCAAGGCAGGAACAAGGGAGAGATGTCAGAAAGGCAAACAACTCTATTTAGGGTTGAAGAGCAGCTGCATTTGTGACACAGTTTCCTGATACTGTTGCTTCTGTGATTCACAGTCCCATTCTGCAATAAAACAAGAAAAATAGCCACTTGCGTTCTCACATAGTACGAAAGCAGCCCCAAAGCTGCACACACACCCTAATTCTGACTTCACAGAATCCTAGGCTGGTATAATTCAATTTACAGCAGCAAAATATAGCTAATAACAATATTTCAGATGAAATTGGTACAAAAACTTTTAAGTTCAGTTTCTTTTGGAATTGTTCCTAGCTCTTCAAATGTACAACCTACGCGTTTTCATCAACTAAAATACATGTGAATGGACTGTATAGCTGACTTCTATAGGCAGAATGCCAGAATGATACTTTGCCAAACAGATTTTACTTTTTTGTACACAGACATAGTAGAAAGCAAAGATTAAAATAGACTGGTTATGAAGGGGTTAACTCTTTTATGACTAATTTACATTTTTGGATACTTAATGCTAAAATTGTGTCTCGTTCTAGGAGCCAAATTCTGACCTACCAAACTTTTCACACAGTGCTGTTGATTTCCACAAGGGCAGAATTTCTAAACTGACAAATGCAAGGTTTTGATTCAGCAAAGAAACATAGGCATAAATCTTCGGAAAGTTCTTAAGCACTCCAGGTAGATCCGAGTAAAATATCCCTGCTGTGCTGCTGAGTACCTGAGCTTTCACAACAGCGAGGTGTTCAGATACCATGGTGACGAGTGTTCCTGGAGAGAACCCGTGGATACAACACAGGAGACTCCTCCATTCCATTGATTTCAACAGGCTGCTAATGATGATACCAAGCAGCATAAATGCGAGGGAGGACTAGCATGGGAAAGGTTAATCACATCTTGTTTTGCTTGACAATGAATTCTTAAATGATGAACCCTTTTCAATCTGGCTTTTAAAAATATATATATTAGATCTCTGTACCTGCTTCACCTTTATTTCTCTGTTGGCTGCACTTGCTCATTAAATGCTTGTGCTCAAACAAATTTGTATCTGCAGTAATTTTTTCATGAACCACAGTAATTATAACTGTCRATTTTGATAAAGGGAGTTATTTATTGTGTATCTGACTGTACATGGTGTTCAAAATGCCTTTTAAAAACTATAAATATTGACATGCCTATTTTTCTTCAGCACATTAGAGGTTTAAAGTGTGTATCTTTTGCTCTTCCTGCTGGGACTGGGAAATTATTATTCCTTGGGCAACAAAAGAGCATAGAACAGCTACTTGCGTAGACCCTATCAACATCATGATACTCAAAAAGCACATACCTGCCATCATTTTAAATAGTGTCACCTGCTCGCCTGAACTGTCAGGTTTGAATACTAGAAATACCTTTTTTCTTTTTTTCTTTTTTTCTTTTTTTCTTTTTTCTTTTTTTCTTTTTTTCTTTTTTTCTTTTTTTCTTTTTTTCTTTTTTTCTTTTTTTCTTTTTTCTTTTTTTCTTTTTTTCGTTTTTTCGTTTTTTCATTTTTTCGTTTTTTCGTTTTTTCGTTTTTTCGTTTTTTCGTTTTTTCGTTTTTTCGTTTTTTCGTTTTTTCGTTTTTTTGTTTTTCTTTTTTTTGTTTTTTTCTTTTTTTCTTTTTTTCTTTTTTTGTTTTTTTCTTTTTTCCTTTTTTTCTTTTTTTTATGGAGACACTGAGTTGCCAAAGAAAAAGGGGAATTAGGCTGCCTTGTGGTGCACCTGTAACTTTCTGAGAAAGAAAAAAATGACAAGTCTTTGTGTTATTCCTTCCTGAGAGAATCCGCTGGTCCCCGAGGGGATGCTTCATTCCTGAAGGACACACAAGTGGGTGAGAGGGAGGACGAGGGGAGCAGGGGGTGAGTGAGCGCCGGGGAGCTGTGGACGCGTTTCATGGGGCTGGTGTAAAGGACTCTCGTAACAGAAGCTATTGCTTTTACATCGTATATGTGCTTTTGATAGCAGAGGGGAGTTAGGGCAGCATGAATTGTGGGGTGGAGTCTCAGGTGCAGACACTAAAGATTTCCTAATTACCTAAATCAATTTCCTGAATTAACATGCAAATTTGCAAAATATGTGTTGTGAAATACAAAGAGTCACTAAAATTGAGAATTTTCAACTAGGTGTGATATGTTAGTCTGGGGAAGAGATCAGGCAAGATCGGGCATCCCTCAGATTCCAAGTCCCTACAAATGCAGACAACTTGTTGAGCGAGCCTTCCAGCGAGCCTAGGAAGCGCCCCGCAGCACTGCTGCGTGCCCAAACGCCAAGGAACCCTCCGACACCAAAGCTGCCTGCTAATTTAGCCCAGTAAATCTCATTATCAGTTAGTTCTTCCCAGAAAGCTGGGAAAAGCAACAATCTTGGAGCCTCATGCCAGGAAGCAAACAGATATTCCTGACCTCCACAGGAATAGGAATAGGTGACTAAGTGAGTCCTTGAGCGTAGCACTGGTGTACCAGCGTGTAGGGAAAGCCGTGATCTAGTCACCTTTCCCATTCCATGGGTTAGCCAGTGCCTGCAATACTCAGAAACTCTCACACCACAGACATAGTTTCCCATTTCCAGTAAGACCACAGGTTAATTAGTAACCTTTTCAAGCTCCATCTTAAATAATTTAGAATCATTCTTCTCCGGAGTTTATTTGGAAAGCCGTTACAGATCTTTATTTCTGGTATGGCTAAATTCCTTTTTCTAATTCCTATCTAAATATATTCATGATCAATTTATTTGATCTTGTCATTTTTTTCTCTCAGAGAATTCTTACCTTTCATCTGTATTTACCATCTCTGAACGTATTAACGAAGAATCATCATCTCTCAATGTGTACTTAGCTAGGGTAAGCGAAGTTCTTTTAATCTCCATTCATAACATCAATATTCAATTTTCCTAATCAACTAAGTGGCCTTCACTGTACCTTTTCCAGTTTACATTCATGCAGTTCAATGTGAGCAAGAAGCTGCAGTCGTGTGAGTGCTTTCCACAGAGCTTTTTTCTCTGCCCTAAAAATGTTCCACCCAGATTTGCACTGGTTTTTTTTAAGTTATCTTAATGCTGCTCTTCTAGTTCTTCTCTCTTTTGTTAAGTCTAGTTGAGAGGCCTTTCTTGCATTGCTAAATCCTTTACAAGCAGACACTAAGTCCATGAGTTTGTGGTATTAAATTTAAAATCACATTTATCAGTTCAGTGAAGCAGGTACCACTTTTTTTGTAAGATTAGATAGAGTCCTCATCTGTAATGTCCAGCGTTTGCGATTAGCTCTTACAATAAGTCAGTAATGAATATATTCTGTTAGATCAGCCACAAGGTGGATCTGTGAAGAGCATTGTCCATGGACATTCTCCATCAAGACAGCCGCCCTTTTCATCTCCCCATATGCAGCCCAAAATGAAAAAATACACAGATGTGCATAACAAATGTCATCTTCTCCTTCTGTGACAGGGTTCAGTCTGTGAAGATATTGCCGAGTTAACTAGAGARGCAAGAAGCCCTGTGCTGAGGGCTGAACCTGGGTCCAAGCTACAGCAGAAACTGGCACGGCAGCTAACAGCCAAACTGGTAAATCCAGCCGTGCTTCTTTCTGAACCCCAGAGGCCTCTGAAGTTTCCCTTCCCCGTCTGCCAGGTTTACAAGGCAAGATCTACGAGAGTATTATCATGCAAAACTGGGTCCTTACTAATGGATATAACTGATGGTTTCCCAAGCTGGCTCCCTATTAAATGAAAAAGAGAAAAATCTTGGAAAAAATATACCAAATTTGAAGTTAAGGACTTTTTAATTTTGAAGAACATTTACTTTTTTCTTTAAAGCTCTATATACGTGAATTATATCAGCTACAGACATTTTCAGATCTGGCTAAGCACAGAATTCTTAATTAAACACAACTGCTGCATTTAAAAGCAACTCTTCACATGCTTTGGAGATAACAGGGCCAGTGCAGCTCCCGTTCCTCCATTCCGTCACTTTTAACTATATTCTTTCTCCTATCTGGAAAGACAGCTTGGCTGCACAGGTGACTTCTCCTAAATTATAAGGTGAGATACTACTTTAGTGCACATCTGTTTTGAAGGGTAAGCTTAAAACCAACGCAGATGTTCTGTGGCTATAACAGCAAATSCTAAGCTGTTCTGTAAATGTTAACTAAATTGTGGGCAAATATATGTTTGGATTTTCTTGTCCAAAGGACACACTCGAGTGTATCATGAGTCCTTACTTATTTCTGAGAGGAAGTGCTGGAGCTAAGACAAGTGTCTGACAGCTAAAATGCACCCACAGCATTTTGAGAATTCACCGTTCTGCCGTAGCAAAGGCTGCTGTCAATCAGAACAAGAGGGAAGCTCAGAGCACGTCATGGTACTGTATTACAGTAAAAATGCAGCGGGGAAGGATGGTCCATTTTCATAGCCCCTGCACATGTGTCTATTGAAGCTCCGTGTTGTTCCTAAATACATGTTGGTAGTGAATGCAAAGSATTAGTAGAACTAGAGTACTGAAAACAAAATTGAAATAGAACCATGTCAGACCTCAGGCGGTCCTCTGAGAGGGACAGGAATGCCCAGATGTGATCTGCCTTCGTGGGAGAAAAACCTGGAACATAGGCTGGGTGGCACTGCTGGGCACAGATCAAGGAAATACTACCCAGATCAAATCAACGGGAAGTCAATGCACGAATGATTGAAAAAATAATCTGTTTATATTTAGCATTTGCTGTCAAGCTGGGAAGACAGATGGACTTGCAGAGATCTGTGCAATATTAACAAAATTTTGGTATTAGTTATTTAGCTGATGTAGTAGGGAGTAAATTCACAACATTAGCTGATTTTCTTAATGTAAGGATGGTTGTAATAAATTTAGACGATAAGTATTCAAAATTATCTTGACAACTGCAGAATTGGTAAAAAAAGAAATTCAAGTCAGACCACATGCAAAGTATCAGACTTCAAAGGGAGAAATCAGGTCTGCAAATCTTCAGTAGTGAATAGCTGAAAGAGCAACAGTTCTGCTGAARGCACTGAGCTGCAGTGAATCACAAACTGAGCATCACAAACTCATGATTTGATGCCCCTATTAAAAAGAAATTATTCTAATGTTAGTATATCTGAAAAGTAGCATTGCATTAGAGGCAAAGTGAAATAATCCTTGTACTGTTCAGCATGGCCCTGAACTGCAGTTTGTTATCCAGTAATCCATGTGAGATAGGAAGTCACCTGTCAGGTGAGCAACAAAGCCTGGAGATGAGCAACGAAAAGGATGAGGATTTAGAAAACAAGACCAAGAGGAAAGTTGTAAACATATGTGTTTGCTTTGAATATAGTAAAGATCATCTCTGCACACATACAAAAAGGTGATAATAGAAGCGAACTGGAATCAGGCCTTTTTTACACTGACTCATGGGGAGACAAARAACTGCTTAATCTGCAGGAAGGAAAACATGGTTGAAAATATTTCTAATTGTTACTTGCTTGAYCATAAAGAAGTGTAAAGATCTGGGCAGATTACAGAGGATGGATGCGGAATCTCTGCTTTGGGGTTAAACCCTCAGCTGCCATGAAGGTCTAAGCTTACTTGATTCAATCTCAGAGCAAAGGCTATGGATGAAGAGACCTCTAGAGGCCACTTGTACTTCATCTGTATGGACGGTGATTATTTGTTGACTCTCATTAAAATAAACCTTTAAAATATTATTTGTACCCATTATTCTGTCATTTGAGGTCTTCTCAGCAGGCCTGAATTGTTCTTAAATTAGTAAATGAGCTGCAATGTCTAACCTCCTGTAAAGATCACACGTAGAAGATCTTTTTTTGTCCCAAACCATGTCAGCCTGAGGGGCGTGCGAGAGCCCATCATTTGCCTGAAAAATTCTATAACCAAATGTCTGTCACACTGGAAAACTGAAGCAGGCTTTGCAAGACCAGCATTGTAAAACTGCCTTCCCGCGGAACAGTCCTTGCAGTCGGTGTAAATCATGAACCACCAAGCGTCCTGAATGGCTTTCAGCAACTGCACGTTTAGCACTGCTGCTGCAGCCGTCCCCACCGCGCCGGGAAGTGAGCATCTGTCGAGCCGTGAGGCTCTGCACAGAACAAGCAGACAGTCTAACACTATTTCCCAGTGCGGTTCAACGTACCTTCGACTGCATCAACATGAAGAGATTTTCATAATGGTTTGATTTCGCCTGATGGATGCGCATTACACTTTAAACTCATGGATTTGGAATCGTTATTACGATGTCTCGGAAAGCATCAACAAGGTATTAAGCGATTTACGTCGATGCTTAAAGAAGTGATTTACATTGATGTTTAAAAGGGTGATTGATGCTTAAAAAACCAACCACCAAAAAACCAACCACCAAAAGAACTAATAAGGAGTATGCTGTGCAAACATCGTGTCAGGAGGGAACATGAAAAACAGTGAAAGAGAAATGAAATACGGGCTCAACTTTGTTCTCATATTTTTGAGTGGAGCTGGTGAGTAATAAGAAATGTCATGGATGTATTTCCCTGAAGGTCAAGTGATTTAAAGTAATAATTTTAGTTCTGAAAAATATTTTTTTCATTATATTTATATATAAAATTTATTTTACATATATTAAATATATAGAGAGATTTATATATATAATATATATAAAATATATATTATATATAATATTATATAATATATAATACATATAATATATAATATATAGTAAATAAATAAATAATATTATATATATTATATATATATAATATATAATATGTAATATGTAATATGTAATATGTAATATGTAATACATATATTATATATAATATGTAGTATAATATAATAATATATATACATAATTATATATAATGTGTATATAATATATAATATATAATATATAATATATAATATATAATATATAATATATAATATTGCATATATAATATATATGTAATATGTAATATATTGTATTATATATAATATAATATAATATATATTTATAAATTATATATATAATTTATTAAATTTCTGAAAAATAAAATTATGGCGTGCAGGCAGCCTCCATGTGATTGAATGATTTCGATCGTGTAATTAAATGATTTGATTTTTCATCTTAAACGAGTTTGATAACGCGGGGGGCGCGCGCGGCGCCGGCTCCTCCCCGCCGCACGGGGGCGCGCTGAGCCGCCCGCGCCGAGCTGCCCGCGCCGCTGCCTGAGCGCCCCGGCGCGCTGCGCAGGCGCGGCGGGCAGCCCGGCCGGCAAGGCCCCGGTTCGGCCCGGTCCGGTCCGGTTCGGCGCGGCCTGCTCGCGGCGCCCAAGATGTCGACCAAGAACTTCCGCGTGAGCGACGGCGACTGGATCTGCCCGGATAAGAAGTGAGGGGCGGCGGCGGCGGCGGCGGCGGCGGGGCGCGGGGAGGGCGGCCCGCGCTCACGCGGCTCTCTCCGCAGGTGCGGGAACGTGAACTTCGCCAGGAGGACGAGCTGCAACCGCTGCGGCCGAGGTGAGCGCCCGCCCGCCCGCCGCGGGCCCCGCGGGCCTCGCCGCGCCTCACCGGCGCTCTCTCTTGCAGAGAAAACCACCGAGGCCAAGATGATGAAGGCCGGCGGCACCGAGATCGGCAAGACGCTGGCCGAGAAGAGCCGCGGCCTCTTCAGCGCCAACGACTGGCAGTGCAAAACGTAGGCGCCCGCGCGCGGCCCGCACGGCCCGGTCCAACCTTGCCCGGCCTGGCCTGGCCCGGCTCGGCCCGGTCCAACCTTGCCCGGCCTGGCCTGGCCCGGCTCGGCCCGGCCCGGCCCGGTCCAACCTTGCCCGGCCTGTCCCGGCTCGGCCCGGCCCGGCCCGGTCCGGCCTGGCCCGTCCTGTCCTGGCCCATCCCGGCCCGGCCCATCCCAGCCTGGCCTGGCCCAGTCCATCCCGGTCCAACCTTGCCCAGCCTGGCCCGGCCCATCCCGGTCCAACCTTGCCCGGCCCGGCCTGGCCCGGCCCGGCCTGGCCCGGCCCGGCCCATCCCAGCCTGGCCTGGCCTGTCCCATCCCGGCCCGACCCATCCCATCCCATCCCGGTACGGCCCGTCCCTCACACACAACCGCCACCGTCCCCCGGGGCTGGAAACCAGCACCCGGATCGGCTGGTGACCAGCCGYGAGCTCCGGGCTCTGCTGCCCTCCATAAAGCAGAAGAGAGCCCCCCTGCTCGGTGCACAGCAGCCGCCGAGGTGCTGGGAGCACATAGGGAAGAGTTGCCCTCTTACAAGCAGGCGCAGGGCCTTTCTCCATTAGGAAAACACACATACGTGGGAGTAGCACCATCATTGTAATGATCCTGTGTTTATTTTTAGCACACYTTAAATATTTATTGAATAAACACACCACATAGCTAGGTTTTCTGGCATACTATTTAAGGTATTGATTGAGATCTAAATTAGAAAAATATCCTACTTTAATCCACTTAAAGTTTTTTGAGGACCCCTCAGTTTTTCACAGAATCCCGGAATGGTTAAGGTTGGAAGGGACCTCTAGAGATCATCTGGTCCCAACCAAAGCGGAGCCGTTTTTCCGGAGCAGTTTTAACGATTCCGGTGCTTGTTAACCGGCGCAGCTCCCTGAGCAGAGGCCCTTGGCCCTGCTGCTGCCCGAGGTGCCGTGCAGCCGCCGAGGTGGTTAAATGGAGCGGCAGCGGGAGGCAAAGCACCGCAGCCACGGCCGGCACCGCGTCCCTGTGCCCCACGCAGCGCCCCGAGGCTCCCCTGGGACGGGTGTCGGGGTGCACGCGGTGCCCGTGTCGCCCCTGGGGAGTCCTGTGGGCTGCGAGTGCCGCGCGGCCGGGAGCTTGCGATGCTCCATCCCCCRGGAGAGGGTACACGGAGGATCCCTGCCCGGCACAGGAGCAGCGCCAGCGCTGCCCTCCCGGCGGGGAAACCTGCCCCTGGCACCCATCCCTGCTCGGGGTGCAGGACACTGGCAGGTCTGATGGGTTGAAACTGCAGTAGAAGCAGGGAGGAGGTGGCAGCCCCTTTTCAGCAGCAGTTCYGTGAGCTCCTTGTTCAGACTTGGTTCTTCAGTATGTTGTGGCCATGGCCTTTCCCCTCCCCGCTTTCCTTTCCCCWCTCCTGCACTCTGGAATGGAGATCTGGCAACAGCAGAGGTGCCCTTGTCCACTATGGGTTAGAGTGCTGCTGGTGACCACTTCACCTGCATGGAGTCTGTTAAGTATCTGTGCAGTTTTAACTGCAGGTAAAGCGTAACTTCAGTGTTATGCTAACACATGTTGTATAGTCATCCCTTTGTGCATTTATTTAACTTCTTTCTCCTTGGTGTGGCCCTTTCCTGTCACCTTTGTGCTTGCAGAGAGGCACAGGCTCTTCTGCAGTTCCTTGGGTCCAGATGACCCTTTGCCTTGAGTTCATTGCTTTGCATTAGTGACTATAGATTGCAGCCAGAAGCTGGCAAATAGGTTAGGATGATTTTACTGAATCTCTGCCTCAACACTCAAACTTTTCATTTGAAATGCTTCTTATTCGTGTTTTGTGCTTTCTTTYTCTGAAGATGTGGTAATGTGAACTGGGCCCGAAGATCGGAGTGTAATATGTGTAATACTCCCAAGTATGCTAAGCTGGAGGAAAGGACAGGTAAGAGATCAGTGATTTTAAAATACTCTTACATGGTGTAAGAAACTTCTTTTTTATGAACCACAATATCATTTAAGGAGTCTGCTTTCGTAGCTGGATTAGCAAAACTGAATTACCTTTCATGTGTGAATAAATTTGTACATTCTCGGACAAGATGTCTTTAGCAGTAAGCAAAGCGTCTAGGTGATTTCATTTGGAAGGTCAGAGAGCAGTCAGCTTAAACCGCTTCTATGCTCTGTTTTGTGGATAAAAAGGCTCAAAGAGTAATTTTTTTAAAAAATTTTGAGGCTTGTGAGATACTTATCTATATGCTTGTAGTGCCCATCCACAGAGGAATCAACAGTCAGAAGAAAAAAGATACAAGGTGGTATAGGTTAGACAGTGTTTCCTGATAAGAAATTGCAAGTTCCTTCTGCATTAACAGTGAAACCCAGCAATAGCTGGCACTGAGAACAGACCTGAAACAGGGTCATAATGCTGTTCACACTGATACCAATGTAAATGGATTAGTCAGTGAGTTTAATGCTTGGAGCATGTGCACCAATGCATAAAAGAAGAGGGGCACGGAGAAGAGGACAGAACTTCTTCCTCAAAAGTTTATTTCTTAATTTCTTTGCAGTCCTGGTGTCTGTCAGAGTAGAGCTGTGGCCGTGCGTGGGCTGTCGTGTGTAGCGCCTGCGTGGCAGGAGTGGCAGAGTGGGCAGGAACGAGCGGGAGCAGTTTGTGTCCTCCGCTCACACCGTGAGGAGGAGGAAGAGGCCTCCTCCAGTGGCCCCTGGTGTGCCCTGGTTCCTGCTTGAGCCAGGGTTTTTGGGGGTTTTGTGGTGGTTTTTTGGGGGGTGTTGTGTGCATGTCTGCCTCGCAGAGGAGAACAGCTTCAGGTCGGCTCTGTGGAGAGCAGCAGTTTTGTAGTGTTGCTTTTCTCGTAGTTTTATGTACAAGATTTTGTAGCACAAACAGCAAAGGTTTAGTGTCTACCTCAGCAGTCACCCCATTTTGTGTCCCAGTACTTACCTAGACTAGATTTATGTCAGAACATCGGTTAGGACTTCAGACAAGGAAYGGGCATTGAGAACACCAATTAAAAACTGTCTTCTGGAAATAATCMTGTCACTACAGAAAGAGATTATTTGAATTTGTGTGGTCTTGTGCACGTGCAAGCTCATGCAGATGGGGCCAGTGAACGAATGAATATCTTCTGTGGAGAGTTTTGAGTATATAAATGGGGCAGGGAGGTGCTTGATATTTGTTGTTGCCCCCAGCAAGAGAACACATTTTAAATTCAAGAATTTTACATTTTAAATTAAGAATTTCCATGTGATTAAAAACATGAAATCAAATATGTTTTAAGCGAAAACATACCCCATGTGACATGTTTCTCTTTTTTTCTCCCTTTGAGTTCTTTGCACAAACTGTAATTAACCAATGGAGGAAAATAAAATAAAATAAAATAAAATAAAATAAAAAAATAAAATCTATTTTATTTTATTTTATTTTATTTTATTTTATTTTATTTTATTTTATTTTATTATTTTATTTTATTATTTTATTTTATTATTTTATTTTATTATTTTATTTTATTATTTTATTTTATTATTTTATTTTATTTTATTTATTTTTTCTTTAGCCTAGACTGTTTTTTTTCTAAGCTTTAACTACCTAAAAGGGGATGGCAGAGCGGGTTGTCCCCAGCCAAGAAGTCTGCTCTGGCTGCTTGGTTCTCGGGGTGCTGCTCATCTCTCCGGCACAAGCGAGTGGAGCTGTGGGAGGTTGGGTGTCGAGGGCTCAGGCTCCCGGGGGGCCCATCCGCCCCAGGAGATGCTCCGGGGGGCAAATCCACCCTATCCCTCATGGGCCTTGCAGCCGCCCCCAAACATGAGTGTTCAGCACCCCTCAAGTCTGTTCCTCCGTCCACCGATTCCATCGTGCTCTGTGTCATTTGTGCCATTTAATCCATTTTCTCAACTGAGTTCCTGAGGAACTATTTTTAATAAATGTGTGTGGGAACAACTGCACTCATGTTACGTTTTTATGACGTGTATATTTATAAATCCACTGAGGGTTTCCAGAAGTCCCATAGAAGTTTATTCTGAAGTTTGCGTTTAATGTAGCAGAACACAGCACAACCCAAGAGATTGTCTCATTTTACCGCTTTTTAAAGGATACGGAGGAGGATTTAACGAACGTGAGAACGTTGAGTATATAGAACGTGAAGAATCAGATGGAGAGTACGACGAGGTAAGAGGAGCTGCTCGTGTGCCCTGGAGGGACCTGACTCTTGGATTTGGGCTTAGGGCAGGGGTGCTCACCTTCAGTTTCCGGACGGGGAGAGGTGCCTTGGGATTCCTCCCTTGTCACAAACGCCCAAGGGCAAAGCAGTTCCGAGGCGCAAGTGAGCACAGCTGGGTCTTTGTGGGGGGAGAAGCCAGGCGCTGAATCGAATGAAACTGGGACAGGCACTGTTCATTAAACTGCTGCAGGAATCGACCTTGGGGCATTGCCTGGTGTTTCTGATAAGGCATCAGCATTGCTTTACAGAAAGATATCACATAGATGCAAATGAAAAATACAGTTTTGTTACATTTAGATTTTTATTAATTTAGTGTGTAAGTACTTGTTTAGTCCTAGAATAAGTATTTGTTAAAAAGTCTTTTGTTAGTTGCTGTTTGATGTTACTTCTCTTTGAGTAATACTTCTTTTAAAATTGATTTTACTGTATGTTTTCTCATAGAAGTCATATTTAAAAAGTACAATTGGAAATGAATTTTGATAAATGATATTCTAACAGAGTAATATTTTTTAGTTTGGTCGCAAAAAGAAAAAGTATAGAGGGAAGCCAGTTGGTCCAGCATCTATCCTGAAAGAAGTAGAAGATAAAGAATCTGAAGGGGAAGATGAGGAGGATGAGGATGAAGATCTTTCCAAATATAAATTGGATGAGGTACTGTGTTCTGCTTTGGCTTTGCTGATAACTCTTCTGTAGTGGTAACTGTAGTGTAGTTTCATAGCAGCAGCTAAAATTTGGGCTGTSTGCTGCTGCCTTTACAGCCGTGTGAGGATAACAGTGCGCGCAGCTTCTGGAAAGCACCCGCACCTGAACTGTACTGTGAAAATTAAAGCTTTKGACGCGGCTGGTTGGAGCATTTCTGTGTGGTTAGCGCGTCAGTGGGTGGGGGGGATCTTGAATTGTCTATTGGTCTATTAATGGTCTATTAAAAATGTTAGGTTTTTCTTTCAGTTAGAAAACTGAACATTTCAGAGATTTTTTTTCCATCTTTCTTAAAGTACCTGTTATCTGCATTTTGCAGGATGAGGATGAAGATGATGCAGACCTTTCAAAATATAATCTTGATGCTAGTGAAGAAGAGGACACTAATAAGAAAAAGAAATCCAATAGGCGCAGTCGTTCTAAGTCTCGATCTTCCCACTCACGATCTTCATCGCGCTCATCCTCCCATTCAAGCTCAAGGTCTAGGTCCAGGTAAACGGGTACAGGTCAAGGGTAACGCCAGGCAAAATGTCAGTATCTAACTTCTTTATTTACTTTTTTTTCTTAATTGTCTTATAGTTTTAGTTAATAATGTTAACAATTTTATGTACAGAGTTTACACAGGTAGATAATGTTCTGTCCTGGCCTTGTGCAGCTGCTCAGTGGGAAGACTTCACAACTTCGCATCTTCCTACTTGTTCTACTAATTTAAGTTGATGTTTTAATTGAATCCTCAAAAGAAGGGTTTTTTTTAAACAAAAAGATAGTTTTTACACTTGTTGACCATGTTTCACTGAATGGGTGCACTTTGAGAAGCCCTGCATAAGGAAGCAGAAGAGCAGGAGTGTGAGAGTGGGAGGAAGTGGCAGAAGGGAGCAGAGATGCAGGAGCACTCAGTGAGAGGACTGAGGGAAACAAAGACCAGGAGCTGGAACTTAATTTGGAGGGAAGAGGCAAGCGAAGCTTTCAGCAGAGAGGCGGTGCTGCCAGAACAGCAGGGAAGGTTTATACTGGTCATGGGGACAAAAAAAATCTGATGAGTACTGTATAAGAGATCAGAAATGACTTAAATTCTGTAAAGAATTTGATATATCTGTAAAGCAAGCTGTAGCTTTTCAGCTGCATCACCGCTAACATAAGGATGATATTAAYGAGCAGATTTAACACCTGAAATCAGTCCTGGCGCACAGTGTTACCCAAACTTTGTGCCTCTCAAGTTCAGGTTTCTCCTGCTCTTGCTGCCTGGGAAAGGGCCCCTCTGCTCTGGCAGCTCCGCGTGCCCCGCTGCCGGCCCAGCTTCCCGCAGCGCCCCGTGCCGGGGGGGCACTGCTGCAATCGGGGGGCCCCCTCTAGCCAGAGGGCCACCCCAAGCCCAGGGCTGCGAGGATGGTGCAAAAACTTCCCAGACGTTACCCTGTGCATGAGCTCATAGGTCTTGGCATTGAACCAAAAGTACTTTGATTTATCTCATTTTCTTTTTCAGGTCTTTAATATGCTTCTAGTAACATAATTCATTGGCAATATCACTGCCTTTTATGGCACTTTGAGATACCTGTGTGTTTTTTTTAAAGGTTTAAAATGTTTTCTTGTTAGAAAGAATTTGTTCGTACTGTTTTTGTTTTGCTGAGCAAAAGGAAAAAGAGTGTGTGTGTGTCTGTGTGGAGAGAGAGAGAGAGAGAGAGAGAGAGAGAGAGTATATAGTGGCAATATATACTAGGAGATTGAGTGCATATATAGAATATTTTGCCTGAAGAGATTATTAGAAATTGTTTGCAATGTCTACTTTTTACAGTTGTTGCCAAAAGTCCAATGCCTTTTTTATGAACTTCTTATGGTTTGTGCCTTAAAGAAACACTATCACCTGGAAAAACTTGGAAGTGCTTCTGTCTCTGCTTACAAGTAGTACGGGCTGGGACCGTGCTTTAGCCAGGAACTGGCTGCCTTCTCACTCCTTAACTTTAATGCAGAGGAAAATCTTTACAAAAAAATTCAAAATATTTACAAGATGTTCATGGGAACTCACTTGGGGAAAAAAAAAGAAGAGCTATTTCTAATGCTCTTCATCATTCTGCTTTTCAGAGAAGCTGATGCTTTCAGATTAAGGCACAAATTAAAAGAAAAGCTGTTTCATGAAATAGTAAAAGGTTATGCAGTTGTTTGATACATTCTGCCAAATAACTGCAACCCTGATTAATTTTGCACGTTGTTTTAGGAAACGTAATAAAAAACAGACTGTGCATTTTTGAATGCACTTCACAATGTTTGGTTTCAAATGTAACGCGAAATTAGAGGGATGAAGGAAATTGTTGCTCACTTAGTGAATATAAGTCCAGATGTCCCTACGCATTGGAAACTTTACTATATAAGTAAAGCCTCTGCGTAGGCTTTACTGCTAACACTAGCAGTTATTCTGCTAAACACACCAGAAGGAAAGAACAACAATACATTTTTTCAAAAACTAACAAAGACTATTGTTTCCAAGTCTTACTAGGCAAAATGYTGTGTTTAGTTTTAGAGCAACCTCTGTGTGTCTCGGAGCTGTTAGATATTGGAAAAAGTCTTCCCTGTTGTTTCAGGTCCCATTCAAGAAGCTCTTCCAGTTCCAGATCAAGATCTCGCTCCAGCTCCCAAGAGCACTCTAGATCTCGTGGGTCGAAATCAAGGTGAATGAGGTAGCATTCTCTCCTTGCAGAGAGGAAAAAGGGCAGAAGAACCAACTGCTTGTTTATCTCATCGTAGAATTATGCTGGTCAAAAAACATTAACTCGTTTTTATCTTGGAAGTCAGAATTCCCGGGGTCTCTGCACAAGATTGGTACCACTGCTAATGTATTTCTTGAGAACGCGAGGTTTGGTTGGAAGAGTTGTCAGTGTGACCTAAAGCTAGAGGAGTGGACTCCACACATCTTCACTGTGAAGGAAGAAGAATCTGAATGCATGTTTGCTTTTTTTCCTGTTTTTACTGTTTCCACTTTGACTATTTGATGTGGAAGAACATTAGAAAACATGCCGTGCTTCTGATTTACTGTGTTTAGTGCTGATGTATTTAACTTCCACTAGATAGTGCTGCAATTATCCTTATAAGTGTGGGGAAACGTATGTGAGCGTTGGACAGTTAATCGCGTGAGCTGCCTGCAGGAGTTTGAGCTAGCTGATCCCTTCTGTGTAGCGGTTACGGGACTGTGCAGGAAGGACGAGCAGGATCGGGCGGCTTCCTCGGGTGCCGTGCGCGGCCGTCCTGCCGGCAGAACGGTGCTTTCGCAGTGGAATGAAGATGCCGGCCCTTTCTGTGCGTGTAGAGAAGCTTACACTGTAAAGTGAGGAAGAGTTAAGCTGGGAAAGAAAATCAGCCAGAGGTGGTGCCGCCGCTGTTGGGTGGCCAGAGCTCCCTGCGGGTGGCGGAGCGGAGCAGAGGGGAGAGCGCCCGTGGCCCCGCTGGGTCCCACGTGCCTCCCAGCTGTGCAGGGTTGTTGGCTCGTGCCAGCSTGCCTCACCGAGGGGCCCCGCTCTATCAGCTGCCTTGAAAGAGGAAAGTGCTTTATTATTTACAACGAGAACTCTGAAAATATTTTACCGGAATCTTGGTTTTGGCAGTGTTTTACAGGCTTACTGAAAAAATCCTAGGTGCTTTTATGTCATCTTGGAATTAAGAGTTTAGGACTCTCTAGCTCTAGTGCCTTATTATTAAAGACTCCAAAAGYTGCTTCTTTCCCTCTCAGATAACAAAAGGAATTTTTGATAGAAGCTGGTSCAGCCGTTGCAAATGCCAAACTGACTGTATTACAAAAGGGGTTTCGGGGGTTGGGTTTGTTTGGTTGATGTTTATATTGTGGGATTGGAAGGTCTTGCTACTTGTCCAAATTTACTTTGACATTTGTAAATGTCATTATACCTTCCGAAGGGCTTTTCCAATTCTGGTTAAGATGAATTAAGTTCCAATGTGAAATATCCTTTAATACATAGTGAAACACTTAAGTTAGTGTTAAATCTGTCATTTCAAACCCTTTTGCTTTGTGAATTGGGTTCCTGAGGGGGATCACAGGCTGTCTCCTATCCCAGTCTCCCATAGCTTGTGACCAAAATACTCAGCTCTGGGGAATATTGGAAGGGAGTTTCCAAACCATTGCTGGGTTGTATTTTGAGAAATACTATTTAACAAAATTCATTAAGAGAACTACCATGCCAGTAGACGTCTTTATTGGCAGCTAACTAAGCAGTAAGTATTAAAATATCCACAGTCTTCTCTSAAAAGAACACTGATGTAAATAGAGTAGCAGGTACTCATGAAAATGTTTCTTTGTTCTTTGTTTGTTCTTTCTATATTATGCCAGAATTAAATCTGATTTATTTCTTAATCAATAAAGATCCAGCTCCAGGTCCGTCAGGGGGTCTTCAACCCCAAGAAAAAGATCTTACTCAAGCTCTCGTTCATCATCTTCGCCTGAGAGAAGCAAGAAGCGAAGTCGTTCTAGATCTTCTTCATCTGGTGATCGCAAAAAAAGACGATCRAGATCACGGTCACCCGAAAGGTTTGGGTTTATGTAGAATAAGAATGGGTGTATTTAAATGTGTGATATTTTTTTCTAAAGGATTGATACTCACTAGGAAAAAAAAAAGAGTTTGATCAGTTATTCTGATATTAGAGTAGTTCTCTCACTTCCCCAACTCCGTTACTACTTTTTAAAACTTCTGCAAGTTTTTTGCTTTTTGTTTTTTTGATGAAACTTTGTCCTGTTAGGAGCATGTTCCATAGAAAGACCTGCTCATCTCTCTTTCAGCGTGTGAAAGCGTTAACATGTATTTCACTAATCTGTTGTCAAAACAGTATTGCATCTAGAAATTGTAGACTTCTTTTAGTATTAAATTTACCATACAGTTTTGGTATTAAATTCACCTTCATGAGCTCAAAGAATTTTTATATTCTTAGAAGGCCCCTATTAAATATATGTGCTTCCAGCTATGATAGGATACAGACTATTTAGGCTGGATGCTAAAATTAACTTCAACTTATTTCTTTGCATGCTTTCTCCATTTATATCTTGCAGACGCCGCAGATCATCATCCGGATCTTCCCATTCTGGTTCCCGTACAAGTTCTAAAAAGAAATAATGTATTAAAGGTCACAGTTTAAAAAAAAAAAAAAAACACCCAGAAAAGAAAATCCAGTCAGTGCATGAGACATATTTTTAAGAAGTTGGTGTCTTACTTGGTCAGAAGTGCTGAATCTGCTAGTAGAGGTGCATGTCTGTCCTTGCTTTCTGGAAAATTGCCGCTTTGTTCATMCACAAAAAAGTGAGGTAGCATTTTAAGCCATAAACTCCCCAGAGGAGGGGTGAAGTTTTGCTGTTTGAGTAAGTTGTTTTCTTTCTTTTTGTATTGTTTTTTAAAGACTCAGTTACTCCATTCCTGGCTCTTACTTAGGAGCAGACGTGGGTTGGATCTGTTGTTCTAACAGAGCTCCTCTTCAGGTGGCAGTTACACAAGTACAGGAGGATATGTGAGGAACCCTCAGCTTTCTGCATCCAGCTCCCGAGCTTCTTCAGCGCACCTCCTGCGGGACCATGACAGAGTAGTGTAGCTGTAGGGCTAACGTAACCCCTAGGGTTACAGTAGTAAGTTTTTGAAGCCTTTTTGGTTTGTTTTCCCTGTGTAAAGGCATAAAAGGCATAAGTAAAGGCATAAAGGCATAAGTGARGGCGTAGCCCAGTGCCCCCTTTTTCTTTGTAGGCAGTGTAGTGCCGAATAGCTGTTAGATACCAGCCTGCAGCGCAGAGTTGCACACGGGGTTCCCGGGGCGCGAGGACGTGGCAGGCTCCGTAGCTGCGGCCTCGCGCTCTGTCTGCAGGGCTTGCAGCTGCGTGTGGCCTGGGGCTCGTCAGCCTGACCTGCAAAAGGATCCACTGCTTAGGAACCACCCTTGAGGGGGAGAAGTTGGGAAGTAGCTTCTGGGAATCAAGCTTCTGCAGCCCATCTGTGAAATTAATTTTAGGCTGACCAAAAATTTCAAGGTATCTGATTTTCTTTATACTTAAAAGTGGAAAATAATAAAACTGTAGAAAGTTGCGCCACCTTAAATGTGTTTTTCAATCGTTCTTGTCCCTCAAACATGTATAACATGGCTTAAAATGCTTTATAGACTTTAATAGCAATATTACATTTAAACTTGGTCACTCTTGAGCTCCGTTAATGGTAAAGACAGGTTTAAGTATCTTCAGTGCCATCACAAGGTAAGTATGTTAAGGAAAACTCTTCTAAGTCAACAAAGAGCAATATATCTGCAGTTGCTTCAGTAGTAAAGTTTCCAAACCCTTATTTCATAGCTGCTTTTATAAAATGAACTGCACAGAACAAACGGAGCAAACTACATCTGCTTTTTTTTTTTTTTTTCTTTTTTCTCTTCATTTTCTCTTAAGAAGTGAACTTCTTTGGACTGGTACATAAGCAAAGTGGGTTTGGTGAAGAAATATTCTGATAATCTTTCAGAAAACACCCTGCAATTTCTTYTTTAGTGTTTTCTTTTTTTATCTTATTTCCATGCTAAATATGTGTAGATTGCACAAGAACAGGTTAGTCTTGTTAACTCTGTGCCTCTGACTTTAAAGTCCACCTACTAAATTGTAAAAATCAGACCTAATAGATGCTTTGTTGTTACCTTTTGCTTTTGGTTTTTTTTTCCCCTTGTGCTTTGTAATAGATTGTTGCTGTACTTAACAGACAAAAGTTTTTAAATTTAGCAAATAGTAGGCTACAGACAAAGGAGAATTATGGTTTCATTTGGCTTAGACAAAATGTAAGACAAGACGCCTCTGTAGACGAGTGTAAATAAACGTGTGAGTGAACCGTGCGCTGGTGCTTTGTGTCCGGCGTGCGCGCGTCGCGGGGCCGCGCTGCCGCAGAGCAGGACCGGCTGCGCCTGCCCCGCATGCTCGCCTTGTTTCGCTTCCTTTGGTTTTACAGGCATTGCGGATTTAAACAGCAGCATGTCCCAGCTGGGCTTTTATAGTATTTTGAGATATTTCCTCCTGTATATATTGCTTATTTGCTTTTCAGAAAGTTTAAAAGCAGCACTGTCAAACCTCTTATTTTCTGGTTTGATTTGTAAACAAAAGGCGGAGCAGCTGCATGGATCCCTCCATGCCCGTTACCAGCTGTACAGCACCTGCTGTTAATTCCTGAGTCAGCAAATAGAGGAGCACCGTCCACCCCATAAAACACACGGAAAGAGGGAGATGAGGCTGGGGTTTGCTTTGCTTTATGGAGGGGACAGAGGGGAGCAGCACCCACCCCGAGCAGTATAGGAAGTTTGTAAATTCTGCTGTAGAAAATAATTTCCCTTTAGGCAAAAACAAATTGCCTACAGAACTAGTCAGATATTTCTGTGCAGCTACGTCAATCTATGAAATATCTATGGCCCAGAAGGAAGAATTTCGATGAGGTTAAGTTTAGGATTAAGTTTTCAATTAAATATTTCATAAATTGTAATACTATTTTGTGTAAATGTTCTTACAGTAGTTGAAAACAAGGGAGTGAGTTGAAATAAAAAGACTGGCTTTAAATTTTACTAAACTTGGCAATAAAAATTAAAATCCATTGCCAAAAATCTTTTAATAATTCCATATTTAATTACCAATAAAAGTTTTGAAGTGTACAAGTCAGTGTGTCTTAAAATTAATTTCTGCACAGGTGCCTAACGCTTGGGCAGTGGGGTCTGGGAGAGGCAGCGGTGCTGGATCACTTGAGCTCCCATCCCCGCAACTGCCAAGCCCAGTGAAACTCCTGCCTGCAGTGAAACGCGGCGCTTGGTGCCGGTGCCCCCGGATCTGGGATGGTTTTGTCTGCTCGGTGCCTTGGGCTACTTGGTGCCGGTGCCCCCGGATCTGCCTGGTGCCCTGGTCCTCTGGCCCGTCCTGGAGGTCCACACGAGGCCTCCTCTCCGCAAGGCGAAGGGAGCGAGACCCGGGCGGCAGAACTGGAGCTCGCAGCCCAGCCTGGAGCGAGTGCCCGGCCTTGGCCTCGGTGCTCCCTGCCGCAGCGCAGCGCTTCCACACCCTACGCGTGCAGCGCAGGGCCACGTAAAGCCCTTGTAACTGCTGCTGCAAGGAGTATGGAAAACTGGGAATGCGGTTAGCACCGGAGTGTTTGCCCCTGCCCCTTAATCAGAAATAACATAATAACTGTATTTTAAGGGTAAAACTGCACAGATGTGCTAACTTTTCCAAAGCAGGGGCTGCCGAGGCAACAGGGGGAGTCGCTCTCCCGCGGTTCCGTGTCGCTGGTGGATGGCAGCCGCGCAGCGGCCGCGCTGCCGTCGGCTCCCCCAGCACTGCCCCTGGCTCTGGGCTTTGCCCTGTCCCTGTCCCTGTCACAGCCCAGCCAGGCCCGTAGCTGCAAACAGCCTGGGAAGGATGGGGACGTGCGGTGCCCAGCGCCACTCGCTGCGAGCAGCGGGGACTCGGCAGCCCGCGGCGTCCTGCGCTGTCCTGCAGGAAAAAGAAGAAGGAAAAAGAACGAAAAAGAGAGGAAAGGGAGAGAGAGAGAMAGAGAGAAGGAAATAAGAAAGGAAAGAAGCTAAAAAAGAGAGAAGGGAAGAAGAGAAGAAGGGAAGGAAAAGAGGAAAACAGGAAAGGTAAGGAGGAAAGGGAGGGAGGGAGGAGGAAAGGAAAGAGTAAAGGAAGGAAGGAAAGAAGAAAGGGAAGAAATGCAGGGCAGGAGGCCGGGGAAGCCGCCGGTCGGGGCCGGGCGGCGCTGGGCGCGGGCGGCTCGGCTCCGCTGGGCTCCGCTGGGCTCGGCTCCGCTGGACTCGGCTCCGCTG
>NW_020455538.1:704118-738432 GCF_003342845.1 Nothoprocta perdicaria
CGCCGCGCGCGCCATGGCCCGGGGCTGCGGAGCGGCGCGGCCGGCGGCAGCACCATGAGGCGCGGGGCGCCCTGCCCGCCCGGCGCCAACGGCTCCGAGCCGGGCGGCCCGCGCGCCTCGGCCTGCGGCGCCGTCTCCGTGGCCTTCCCGCTGAGCATGATGATCGCGGGCGCCGTGGGCAACGCGCTGGCCATGGCGCTCGTGTCGCGCTCCTACGGCGCCAAGGAGAACCGCCGCAAGCGCTCCTTCCTGCTCTGCATCGGCTCGCTGGCCCTCACCGACCTGGCCGGCCAACTGCTCACCAGCCCCATCGTCATCGCCGTGTACCTGTCGGAGCGCGCCTGGGCCGCCCTCGACCCCTCGGGCCACCTCTGCACCTTCTTCGGCGTCAGCATGACGGTCTTCGGGCTCTGCCCGCTCTTCATCGCCAGCGCCATGGCCGTGGAGAGGGCCCTGGCCATCCGCACGCCGCACTGGTACGCCAGCCACATGAAGACGCGCGTGACGCGCCTGGTGCTGCTGGGCATCTGGCTGGCCGTGCTGGGCTTCGCGCTGCTGCCCGTGGCCGGCGTGGGCCGCTACACGCTGCAGTGGCCCGGCACGTGGTGCTTCATCAGCACCGGCGACGACGCCTTCGCCGGCAGCATCTTCTTCGCCTCCACCTTCGCTGTCCTGGGGCTCTCCTCGCTCTTCGTCACCGTGGCCTGCAACCTGGCCACCATCGCGGCRCTGGTGTCCCGCTGCCGCTCCAAGGCCACGGCCTCCCACTCCAGCAAGCAGTGGGGGCGGATTGCCACCGAGACGCTCATCCAGCTCCTGGGCATCATGTGCGTGCTCTCGGCGTGCTGGTCGCCGCTGCTGGTAGGTGCCGCGCGCGCCGCGCTGGGGAGCGGCAGCGGGGGCCAGGAGGAGCTCCGTGTGCCTGGAAAAACAGCACGGAGGAATGGGAGCAAAAGAGGAGGGATGATGGGGAAAAGAGGAGTCTCGTGGAGGGGGAGAAGGCGTGGGGAGGCTGTGGGTCCAGACGCACGCTGCAGTCGGCGGTGCCCGTGGCGAGAGCGGCTCAGGGGCACAGAGGCTCCCGGGCTCTGACCGTGTCGGCGCCACAGGAGATGTGGGTCACCTGGCAGGCCGGGGAGCCCGGCGGGCAGCATGGACGGGGGGCAGCGAGGCAGCCCCGCGCTGAGAGCAGGGCTGTTCAGAACKTTCTTCTAACCCCCACCCACGGAAGCTCCCACTTTAATGCTTTATGAGGGAAAGAATTCGACTCGCAGCTTTGCAAGCAGCGTCTGATTTCAGGAGGCCCTGCACTCCGTCTCATGTAGAGCAGGGCTCTGTTTCTAAAGGACCCCAACAGTCTTCCTCTGTTTTGCTCTTCCTCGCTTTTATCCCCCCACTTTGTCCCTTGGGTGTAAATCCTTCCATGGGATCTAGGAGCAGAGCAGGAGTCCAGGTCTCTCCCTGCCTTAGGGATGAGGGTCCATGAAGGGGTCCTGTGTCCAGCTGCTCCTGCTCACAGGGGCCACTGATCCTGGGCCTTTGTCCTCAGCTCCTTGAGCTGCAGTGAGGGGAGTGGCTGACAGAGCTGATGTTTGTGTGGAGCGGGTAGAATAAAACACAGGCTAGTTTAGTAATTTTACTCTGGGGAATGTCATCAAATCTCCAAAACAGAAAATATAACTAAAACAAATGCATCAGAGGCACTAAATTAGGCACCCAGAGGCACTCTGCAGCAGAGCTGGTTACTGGCTTGTGGCAAAGGGAACCTTGAGACCACACGCAAATTCAAGGAACTTGGGAGCGAATTACAATATTCTGCTCCCAAAACCCCAAGGGAAGTTATTTCTGCTGCTGAACGAGGACAGTGCCAGTGCCTGGCAGCAGCGACGGGAACCTTTCCCATTCCCACGTCCCATCTCCGCAGAAGTTGCTGCGGGTGCGGCCGTGCCGCGGATGTGCGCAGGGCAGCGCGCACCCTCCTGTGTCCCAAAGGGAAGCAGGGAACTTCTCGGCCTTCGCAGCAGCTGCAGCTCTTGCCCGGTTGAACTGCCTGCCCAGAGCTAAGCAGCCCGGGAGCTGCGGCCGCGGGAGCCCTGGTCGGCTGCCCTGGTCCCGCCACAGCGGCGGGAGCGGAGCCGGGGCCCTTGGGAGCGGGGCCCGCTCCCACAGCCCTTGGCCACGCGTCCTGCTGCTCGGCAAGGCTCCGTGTCCCGCCGCTCCGCAGGGCTCCGTGTCCCATGGGGCCTGGCTCGGGAGCCGCTCCGTCCCGCAGCCCGTGGCCCCGGAACCCAGGGTCCCGGGTAGGGCAGGGTTTGGGTGCTCACGGCTTAGCGCGGAGGACGTGCGGAGCGCGGAGCCGGCGCGAGCTCCCTGCTGGCAGCGCCCTGCCCAGAGCAGCGCCAGCCCTGCCGGGGGGAGCCACGTGCGGCCTCCCCGGGGATGCAGAGCACGGGAGGCAAATCCCGTGCGCAGSACACAAACCCGGCCTTCAGAGCTGCTAACAGCTGTCAGTGAGGAGCTACACAGTTGCTGTGAAATAATCATTACGTTACTTCTTAGCTTACTTCTATATGGTGTGATTGCACGGACAGAAAGCAGCTGTGGAACAATAACAACAACAAAATAGAGAATGAGATCTAAGAATATTTCTTAAAAATTGCTTAAGTTCAGGCAAAAAAAAAAAAAGATGTTTTAACATCTTTTATTAAAGAAGAGAATTTATCTTGCAAAGTCCAGGTCTGTAGAGACCTTTCAGTGAGATCCAAGCCGTAGAGATGCACTAAGCTGAACTAGCTGCATCATTTAGCAGCTGAAGATACCCAGTTTAAACAAGAATCCAGGGATTTTCAGAGGAGATTTTGAAGCTGAGCCCCTGATGGATCCTGACTATTCCTACTGGGTAAACAGTGCCTCTTTACACAAACAGCGTTTTTTTGGCTTAATCTATTGAGGGAAGTGACAAAATCAAACATGAGTTAGCAGAAAAGTGAGACTGAGACAACAGATTGCAGGCTGCCCTCCAGATGCTTCAGGGAAGTCTCCTCTCTCCATTCGCACTGGGCTGCTGGGGAGAGCAGCCGTGTTTGCAGTGCAATCAGCTCTCCTTCTTCTGGTGCAGCCGAGGCCTTGCCTGCCTCAGCACAGAGAGCAGGAGAAATGGGGCAAACCCTCGCAGCCAAGCTGCACTTCTTCATCCTGAGCGGGCTCCGGTTTGCGTTCATCTTCTGTTTATTTTGGTAAATAACTGCTGAGCAGAGTCAGTGAAACAAGCCGAGGGCAGGCTGAGGGCGTGCGAGGCAGGGGGAGAGGGCTGCTTGTTTGCACAGAAGGGCAGGAGCCGCCGCGACCCTCCCGGCAGCCCCAGCACTCCCAGCACACTCTCAAGGGCGTTTAAAGCAGAAACRCTCATGTACTCTGCTACCTTTCCTGTTAAGGGACCTCATTAACTCTCCTATCAGAGGGAAATCAAATGCATTCTTCTGTGCAGGTATCTTTTATTAAAATCTAGTATTTTGTGATTTTTTTTAGATGTATAAATTAGAGTTATGGGAAACACATTTTTCTGAAGAAAAAAGATAATGCCACTGCTGAACAGCAAGGAAGACAGATCACTTCTTTTCTATGAATCAGTAGCTCTTCCTCCACAAWTGCTTCCCTTCCATCCGAGGCTGCAAGAACCCGTTTCAGATTGCTGAAATTGCCCCTGTGTGTTGATCATTCCCCTTTGGCCAAGCTGATGGAGAAGCCTGGGTTGGGCGGGCTGTGCTTTTCCACCCAAAGTCACAACCAAGTGGTAAAAAGCAGGCTGTGTATTTGTTATCCTGGGCAGCCTGTTGGACTTGTCCTGCATCCCTGCATCACCACATCCTGCAAACGTGTTCTTAGCCTCATGCTTCTGCAGTAATTATCCCACAATTACAGTGATTACAGTGCAGAAGTGTCTCACAGAGGCAGAGAGGTGATTTGCTTGAGGTTGATGTGCAGGTGGGTGTCCTGTGGGAGGGGAGGTGTGCCCAGCTCTGCTGGATGTGCAGGGCTCGGCAGCGGGGAGGAGAGGCGGAACAGACCCTTAAGAAGCTCCTGTTATCTCCTGATATCTCCTGTTATCCTGATAACAGGAGGATGTCTGTGGTCGGGGCACCCAGGGGCAGGGAAAAACCCTGCTGCAAAGAGAAGGTTGCTAGTGAAGACACCAGGTGCCACAGAAGGGAGATCCCTTCCAGTTCACGGCCAGTATCGCCAGTTTGAGGAGGTGTCCGCACAGGTTTGGCTCATGTGGATGTCTGGTGTCCCTGGAAGGTCTAGCTGCTGGACTTGGCTTGGCGTTGCCCGCTACGGGCGGCAAGTAATTCCGCTTGACCCACCGTTCCTGACGCGTCCCGGCTGGGCCCGCTCACACCGGGGCGCTCGTTCTGCCTCCGTTCCAGCAGAGCGGGTGGACACGAACCCTAACATTCCCATGACACTGAGTTATGATTTCTATTCTCAAATAAGGTTGTAAATATTGATGGTTCGGAAAAATCATACCCTCTCCATCGTGGCCTGTGCACGGTTGGCTCAGCAGCCGTGGTCGCTGTCAGTGCAGCTCCTGGGGAGACGCCTCTGTCCTTCTACAGCTCTCTCCTCCTGCACAGGAAGGAAATTTCCAGGCACCAGGGCAGGACAAATGGGAGATGAGCAGCAGTGTAAACAGATGGATCTGATGATCAAACTCTTTCTACATCAACAGTGTAATTTCACTGACTTTATTCCACCTGATGTTGCTACTCAGGGCCTTTTATAGTTTTTCATTTAATTAACTTAAAAGACCAATTTGGGCAATAAACAGCCTCTAAGAATATCAAACTGAAATAAAATTTCCAGTAGGGCAATTGATGCTCTGACAAATATTCCAGTGGAGGAATACTAGGAAATAAAGACAAAAATAAGCAGCAGGTGGCTGCTTGAGAAATGTATCTTATTGGTCTAATATTTTTGTGGATCCACAGATCCACTAACAAAAGAAGACAACGAGAGTGTCCAAAGCAGAGGTATTGCAGAGCTCGCCAAAAGAAGGGCTAGGGGAGCAGATCTGGAAGAAAATAATTCACATGTGTGGAAGGACAAATCTTGTTTGGTTTCCATTTATTGTAACGTGGGCACGGGCATATTTCCATAATAGAGCTAGTACTGCCAGCACGGCCGGGCAGGAGAGGGACGCTGGACCCTGATGGGCACAGCAGGCAGTGGTAGAGACACATCTGGCTCAGCTGGGGCTGTGACATTATCTCAATATGTGGAAAGAGCAGAGCAGGAAGTGGTTTGAATCAGGTACTTGCACAGGTCTGGGGCACAACAAGCTGCCTGATGCAGTTTGGATCGGTGTCCACCCCGTAGAGTTAAACAGCTCTACCAAGGGTTAGTTCTTTTGTTCTTTATTTTAAGTTAAATATATCAGATGAAATCTTCTGCAAGCCCCAGCGTCTGGATAATGCATCACGAATGTGGTCCCTCAGGCTGCTCCCTGCATTTTTAGGACTGGTTGCAGTCTATTTAGAATATGGTAGCAGTGACCTTTGCAAGCACAGTGGATCAAATCGAATGTCCCAGCCGTTGYGCAGGGGCTGCCCCGTGTCCATGGGACGCTACGTGTGCTGCAGACACACCAACGCTGGAGCACGTCCCGCATCCCAGCCCTGCAGGGTTTCAGCACGGAAACTTCAGGCAGTTGAGGTACTCAGGTTATGGTCAGAAGACATCCGCAAGCAGAAAAAGGACCCATGCAGGAAACCTCTGCTTTCAACAGCTCTGGCCYAGGGGTACATTGGCCAGACACGGGCGTTCCTCCGGGCTTCCCACGTGTCTAAAGGAGTTCACTTTACTGTGGTTTAATCAATGGGTTGCACTGGGAAGCTAACAACAAGGCCAGCTCTGAGTTAGCTGAAATACATTATAAAGGACTGTATAATCTGATAAATATACATCAAATACACGATAAAGGATTGCAGGACTAGGTGATCTCCAAAGATCCCTTCCAGCCTTAGCCATTCCATGGAGGAGGCCATGTCCTCACATCAGCMCTGTTTTTTTCCTTTCCTACCCTGCTTTAAAGGCTCCCAGAGCTTCACTGTGTGTCCCAGGCAGGTTAAGAGCACAGGTAATTTCCTCAGGACCCAGTGGACACTTGGCAGCAAGATCCATGCYGAATGTCTGCTCAGAAAACAGTCACGGGATCCTGGGAAAACACTTGGCACCCAAATGCAACCAAATGCCCTTGAAGGGCTATTATGCTTAAAAACAGGTGCAGTTAATACAGAAAGCTCAGAGGGGAGCTTTAGACAGCAGACATCAACTAAACCATGGAAAAGTAAATACAGCTTTGATATYGTTCAAATGTGGCTGATATTTCCCATAGGTATGTAAGTGTATGAAAGCCCCAGAACTGTCTTGTTAGCCTTAAAAAAGGCTTAAAAAAAAAATGGCTGCTTATGATTTTTACCTGAACAAACAGCAGGCTGCTAATGCACAGTGATCCTGTGGCTGCAGCACTACGTCTCAAGCCGAGTTCTCCTGTGGCAGGTTTTTGGTGCAACTTGCAGCAAATCACTTCAGCCCTTGGCAGGGTCTTATTTTTTCAGCCTGTAACATGAGAATAAAAGTGTCCCAATTATATGAAGCTCTATATTGATATCAATATTGATACTTGTAAAGCAAGTTTATATCTTAAGTTAGAAAGTGAAGTATGAAATACTGTTTTTTAGTATCACTATAGTGCAGTTTTCAGTTGACAAGTGCTTTAAGTATTGTAARCCTTGTAGCAATCCATAAGAAAAAATAGATCTTCCCTGTTGCCTTCTCCTCTTTCCAAGCATACCAACAGCACAAATATTCTCTGACCTCTTGATGATCTTTTTAAAAAGAAAAATAAAATCACTGGCATCTCTGTCTGCTGGTGCTGGAACAGAGCAGGTGGCACTTTGAAATGCAAGTGAGAAAATGATCTTAGATTATTTATTAGCAAAAGTATTGCTCCGTGCTGCCTGTCCTTGGGCTTTTCCGAATAAACTGCATGAATTCCTGGCTCCCTTGCAGCATGTTTGGCCTGGCCAGCTGCTAGGCAAAGCTGAGGGCTCTGGTGTGCGCCGGCCGCAGACCTCACTGTTCATAACGTCACTCTGAACAGCTCTGCTAATCAGGAGTTATCCAGCTGTTCATTACAATCTTGATAATACGATAATGGTAAAGATGAGGACCTTTAAGTGAGTAGGTCAGTAATTTCCCCTGCTAGCAGGTCCATCTCGAATCACTCGGATTTAGCACACCATTTTCTACTGTGTCTCAATCAGGGAAGCAGCACGTTCCTTCTGATTTTAGCCTGAGATCCATAAGTCAGTCTGACTGATGGCTGGATGGTWCCATTTTTGTCAGTGTCATTAACACAGGGAGACGGAGCTGCTCTCTCAATCACTGCTATTGTGCTCTGTACTTACATGCTGTGATAGTGGCTTGACTTGGATGAGAGAGAGAAGAAAAACTGCAGCGGAGTTTGGTCTTCTGGGATATTTGCATAAAGTGATATCGATATGATCTCTAAAAATATGTCTTTTTTCCTCCTAACTTCCATAGATAACCATGTTGAAAATGGTCTTCAGCCACACGTCCTTCGAGCACTGCAACGGCTCCAGCAGCGCAGCCCGGGGCTCGGGGCGGCAGAAGGACTGCAATTTCTTCCTGACGGCCGTGCGCTTGGCCTCTCTCAACCAGATACTGGATCCATGGGTCTATCTGCTGCTGCGCAAGATCCTGCTCCAGAAGTTCTGCCAGGCAGCCAGTGCTGTCTCCAAGTGCTCTAACAACGAGTGGAAAGAGAGGTCGATAACATTATCAGAGGAAATCAGACGGACAACAGCGTGAAGGAATATCGACCAGTGTGCATGAAAACTGCTTTTGTCTTAAATCTTACTGTGAACTGGGGTAGCTGTAGCATGTTAGTGCCTACGCAGTAGCTGAAAATGGTGTTACCGAATGGACATAGAGTGCCAAATAATTGTATAACCTATGTGCCAAAAACTCACACGAGTATAGACAGAGGAATTATTTTGTTTGCTAAATTCTGCTGTTATTGTAATTCATAACTGATCGTTACCTTTTGTGTGCCTAGAATATATTTTGGAAGGGTTTTTTTTTTTTTTTTTTTTTTTGCATTAAGGAAGAAAAAGTGATTTTCTTACCAGGAGACACTTGGGAAATGGATTCAACAGTTAAGTTACTAAACAGACCTAGTTCTGTATATAATCTTAATGCCAAGAGGTGTAGGGGTGAGAAAGAGTCAAAAATACAAGAAATGAAGACAAAAAATAGGAGATTTCCTCTGTTTTGCAGTGGCTCAAAACAGACCAGGTTGTGTTGAAGCAGTGATGGTGGCCGTCTGTCCAGAGGTGAAGGTTCTGTGAGTCTTATCACACACGGACATGCCCCAAGAAATGCTCATTTTGTGTGAATACTGAAGTAAGCTCATCTTCTGCGTAGGATGTAGCATTAGGACAAAGAATACCAGTGGGAAAGCTCTCTGTCTCTCTGTCTTCTTTTCTTTTTAATAACAGCCTGTGAAATTCTCAGGCGTAACGAGCTTTTAGCAAAGCTATAAAACTAGAGCAGATGGAGAAAGCGATAAAGAGGTTGTAAGAGACAGTAAATGTTCTTCCTCCTGTAAATTACTGGCAAATGCTTGCAAAGCCTAAAATACTGTTTTCATATGGATAGTTTTATTTGAAAATGCACATACCCAGGAATAAAATGAGCAATGAATGATTCTCAAGCAATGGAGGTGCCATTCAAAACATCTTCATTGCTAAAATACCCTAGGAAGTGGTCAGAATACTTCCTGAGAGCAAGACTTCCCCAGCAAACGATGAATTGGAGAGATATGGCAGCCTCGGGCATGTTAAAAATAAAACAGACTGGAGGAGCTGGGTAGCAGTTTGTCCATTAGTCAGGAGTCATTACCTTTCTCCTAGGTAACTTTCAGGTTTGATTAAAAATGAATTCTMGTGCATGTGTATCGGATCTAAAACTTGTTTTTATATAAGAAGGGTATTTTCCTTCCCATTTCCTTTACCCTTTTATAGCCTCAACTATTTATAGCCTCAACCATTTAATCACCTTTGGGGTAAATTTGGGCAAATACAATAAAATACAATATAGTGTGTAGTTTTATACCATACATTATATGCCATATAATATCAAATTCAGGGACCTTAAAAGAAAATATAATCCTACAACCGCTAGGAATTTCTTGCATAAAACCTATTTTTTTTAATAAAAAGGAAGAAAAACTCTTCCTTTTTTTTTTGTAACAGTATTCACAAGAGATGGCTACGCATTTCCCCTCTTCTGCCCCTGACTGTCTAATTACAGACTGTCTAATGACAGTCAAAGAAAAATAATTGAGCAGCAGAATCCACTGTCTATATGATATCTGGGTGTGATATATGCTCTGATGATATCTGGGTGTTTACGCTGACCTAAAAGTCTTTCTCTTAATTTGAGAGTCTAAAACCACAGCGAGGCACTTTGCCATTGTGGAAGCCCGTGCCTTTGCTTTATAAATACAGCGATCTGCTTCAGTTGAGAGGCAATATGGGACGGAYTGCTCGTGCGGGGACGAGTCGCCAGCACGCGGAGGCGGTGGCCCGGGGGGCGGTGGGCGACGTGGCGGGGGTCCCGCGGGCTCCAGCGCCGCTCCCCGGGCCCGGGCGCTCTCGGGCCGTCCCGGCGCCCGGGCGAGGGCAGGTTCAGTCGGGCGCACCGCGTCATTCCGGGCTGGCAGCGGTGACGCAGGACGGGCCCGGCCGCTCGCCTGGCCGCCACGCGCCGGCAGCGAGCAGGAACCTGCCGCGTGCGCCCGCGGCTCGGCTCCGCACACACACCTGGGCAACACAGAGAAACCTCACCYGAGAATTAGGAAGTCACTAATTTTCTTCGAAAAAGTGCCTTGGAGGATTTGTTCTTTTTCCTTTACTTAAATTATTTTGGAATGTAGAAGCCCAGAGCCCTGGCCCAGGCTGCCCAGGGAGGCTGTGGCGTCTCCTGCTCTGGAGATCTTCCAACCCACCTTGATGTGAGCAGGTGCCCCGAGCTCTGGATGTCCCTGCTGGAGCAGGGGCTGCGCTGGATGGTCCCTAGAGGTCCTCTCTGACCTCAGCCATCCTGGGATTCAGGGGTTCTGTATTGTTCAGTTTATGTACATTACCTTYTAAAACCAACAAACAGGCTGGTCGCTTGCAGGGTATGTCAAGACGACCTTAATAATTACAGTGAATCACTCTTTGTCAAGCAGTTTCTGAACAGCAGCACTTAAGGAGGATGCAGCTTGCCCGGGGAGCTACTGGGAGAGCGAGGAGGYGGCGGCCAGGCAGGAAGCAGCGACCAATGTTCCATTTTATCAGTGCTTCACTGAGTGGCAGTAGGAAAATTCCGGTTTTTCCTGTACGCAGGCAGTGAATCGAGGGGCAAGGAAAGAACAGCTAACGGTGCCGTTGCTTTRAGTCAGCTGCCTGGGTGCCTCGTTGTTCTGCTCCAGACCAAATGGACACAGGGTCGTTACTCCTGTGTGTTGGGGRTGATTTTGCTTCAGTTTGCTTAAAATAATTGTGTTCCCTTATGATTTTTCGTAGTAAAATAAGACAAAGTTTTAAAGAAATTTTGAAGAGAAAAAAGGTAATTCTGTCTATCTTTGGGTGCAGTTATATGAAGAAGATACTTTAAATGCCAGAAGACGGGAAAGAATGTCKGCTTTTAACTTGTTTACAGAAAAGGAGCTGAAGCACTATTTGCCAGCCACAACTGACATGACAGGACATGGCTGGAAGAACGCACTTTGAAAAATGAATTTAAAGACCTTTAGCATAAATGAAAGTTCTTATTTCCCATTTATTTCTTGAGTGGGAAGGTGTATTTTTGTTGCRTATCTTTAAAGATATCTTCTACGTGATGTATTTAGATTTAATTACAGTAGTATTTCTAAGACTGGTTTTAATATATTGTACTTCTGTCGAATATTTTCTGGAAACAGTAGTGTATGGAAAACCTATTTTGAGATCATCGATTGCCTTACGAGCTAGCTTGTTTGTGTAAGAAGTCAACGTGTACTGCATCGGTCAGAATAAAAGTTCCGCAGAATCACTGGTCTCTAGTCCCTGATTACTCCTTCCCAGGACACGGTTACCACAATTTCGACCCGGAATGGGCTTCAGCAAGGCACCAGCCCTGCTGCCAGTCATGGCTCGTTGCTGCGCTGGCTTGGTTGGTGGGGATCCCTTGTTGGGACTTAGCGTGGCAGCTCACGTCCCTTCACGGGCAGAAACACAGGAGCAGTGGCTTAAAGCTGCTGGAAGAACGCTGTGTTTGTGTGRAGCGGCGCTCCTTGGATCTGCACTACCTTCCCATGGAGCTGGCTGGAAAGAGCTAATCCCCTTCCCTTCCCTGAGTGTCCAGCTCTCCTCTGTGCCAAGGGGAAGCTCTCCCAGGAGGCAGAAAGCTCAATGTTCTTCTTCTCAAGAGATTAGCAAAAAAGMAATTTGGGTTTACTGTTGAGCCTAACTGATGGGAGCTTTTCCTGTATTTTAATTCTCCCTCAATTTAACCCCATGCTTTGTTCTGGTGTGTTACAACTGAAACTTCTTGTGCCACATCTCTGTAATCTGGGATGTAATTTAGGACAYGGTGTGCTTAGCATTGTTGAATGTGAAGGCAGGGCACAGACAGACACCCTAAGTCTCTTGTTCTCGAGCAGTGTTTGGGCACAGCCGTAGTTCTCATGGTAAGTTCTCTACGCAAGGGCAGGGGTGGGATGAGAGAGCAGAGCTGCCGGGCTGAGGTGGGGACCGAGCTGTGAGCTCCATCCCACAGCACTGCTGTCCCAGGACCCGCAGCACCTAAGCACGAGATCCCTCCATTCACTATGAGCACTAGCCAACAGGACACCAGACTGAAACACACATTAACTCTTGTAGTAATAATGCCACTGGGACATTTATGTCTTTAAAAAGGGAAGAAATGCAAAACGTGATGAAAAACATCTCTCCAAAATTTGTAGCGGGCAAATTAAGGGAATGTAGGGAATGAAGAACAATTGATCCTGCTACACTAAGAACTAAAAGATGAAAAATAATTAGCCACAAGCCTTCCGAGAAAMGGTCAAGTTTTGCAAAAGCCCCACCTGCTGACCTAACACTCCAGTCTTAACAGGTTTCCCTTGGCTGGATTTTACCTGCACATGGTCTCCCAGCCAGGGACGTTTGTCTGCAGGTGTGTCGCTCTTCTGCTGTAGAAGATCTTCATTTTACTGCATCAGTCATCTTGGATTTTGAGAACAGATCTGGAATCAGTGCAAGCCCAAGCTCATCTCACTGCAGGCTCTGGATGGGAAAAGAAAGCAGGATCAGGCTTCTGCACAAGGGTGAACGTGCTGGGTGCTTCCCGAGTGCCCATCACCACAAGCAAAACACAGGAGCAAAGCGGCGTGCCAGAGGCTGCTCTGGAGATCAGACCTGCAGCGCCCACCTTGCTGCGGGTGTTCCCAGCTCTTTCCCATATCATTTAAAAGGAAGATGGCTCATTTAGCCTTACAACTTTGCTACAGTTTGATAACTTTACACACTTTCATGGGTTGTGCTTTTTTTCCCTTTTCATTTGATTTAAAATAACTACTTTTAAATCGGATCAGTTTACTGATGCAGTTTACAGCATAAGCCACCAAACTCTCCTGTTTCACAGGAAAGGGTTGTTCAAGGGCTTGTGAAAATGCCTTAAAACCGTTTTGTCTCTGCATTATGAAAATGTGGTTTGGAGCCCAGCCCAGGCAGGAGCAAGGCCCGGCCTGGTCCCTGCCGCGCTGCGCTCGGCAGCCAGAGCCTTCCCGGGTGGAAAAGGATTGGATTACAGCAATTTTGTCATTTCTGTATTTTTCCTTAAAATTTCTTATCATTGGAATGGCAGCATTTGCCTTAGTAAAAGAATCCGTTTGATTCCGAGTTATGAGTGAATTGGATGTTTCAACTGGATATATTGACATCTGCAGTAGTGCTACTCACAGGTGAACCTAGTGGATGCAAGAAACGGGTCCACTCCAACTTAGTTTCCTCTATTTTCAGGAATTCCTCCTGCACCKACAATAGGAAGGGAAACATCACCCATCTGCCCAAATGTCCTTCCCACAAATAAGCCACATTTTGTAATTTTTGCCCAGACCTTTTCTAGGCTTMTAAAGCAAACTTCTGCTGAAGAGTAGCAACACAACCACTCCACTAATACACTTGAAATGTCATTGGGAAGGGTGAGTCCAGCCATCCACTGCAATGCACTGCACTGTGCTCCTTTGGTGAGTCAGGGAAATGTCAACATTTATTTCCCTTATGCTAAATTAAATGATTTTCAGAAGAGAAATAGCGAGTAATTTTATGTGATTGTTCCTTATTTCAAACGTCCTCTCTGTTCCCTCCTTCTCTGCACATTTATATTAATTGCCATGTGGCAGTGCCGCATTCCAATGTGTCCTGGCACCTCAGAGGAGCGGGTGCTGACTGCAATGAGCAAAGCTCGTGCTTGCCCATCCTGGCGATCGGCTCCAAGCTGCAGCCTCCCCTGCCGCTGCTCCTGCCGAGGACTGTGCCCGGTGCTGGGGCCGGTGCTGGTGCCCGCAGCCTTAGGCTCAGCCCACCTCCCAGCTCCTTCCTTAGGCTGATGCCGGGATTTCTGCAAGCCWCAACAAGGGCCTGCACAACAGCCAGCGTGTGTAACACACACCTCAGGTTTAAGCCCATGAAACAACGGTGCAGATAAAAGCCCGAGGAGGAAAAGCTGATGTCAGAGGAGAGAGCAGCAGCCCCTGCCCTAACACTGTCACGGACCCATCCAGCCAAACCCTGCAGGCCGTTCCCTGCTCTTCAGTCCCATCTTGTGCTCTTTATAAGTATTCTTTTCAACGGGACTAGTGCTGTGCACCTGGACATGAGGAAACACTTCTAAGAGGATACAGTCCAAAGGGGCTCATTCACTTGGAGCTCCGCTTTGAGCACAAGGCAGTGGAGGACACCACCAACCAGCCAGGGTGCTGAGGAGCTGCCCTGCAGGAGATGCCTAGGAGCACGGACCCAAAGGGCGAAGAAGAGGCCGAGTCCCGGGAGCGGAGCGCCCCGTGGCTCATCCCGTGGCTCATCCTGCAGCTCGTCCCGCGGTTCATCCCGCAGCTCGTCCCGTGGCTCATCCCGCAGCTCATCCCGCGGCTGCCATGGCCCTGGGAGCCGTGCTCCCAGCTCCTCCGTCGCTGCACGGGGCACCCGTGAGCACTTAGGGTAACAAACCTCCTGCAGACTCTGTCCTTAGGGTTCTCTCCAACTACGGACCGAGATGAAACCCTCTGTGAGTCCCATCCCAAAGTGCGCTGTACCAATGTCCATGTGCAACACGGACACATCCACGGGGCTGAAAGCCCCACAGAAACCTGTTCATCATGTAAACATTTCCTCCATGGGCTCCCTGGGTTCAACCACAGGGCTGAACAAAGGCCATTTGGCAACCCAGCAAGGTTCTTGTGATAGCCGAGCAGGACACGAACAAACTCAGAGCTGCAGGAGCTGCGCTACGAGGGCCAGCATCCCGACGTTCATGTGAGTTGTGAGGGGGTAAGGAAGAAATACCTGCAACTGTGGATGCAACAGAGAAGAAGAACCACTCCCCAGCTGCCTGTACAAGAAATAATTTTAGACGACATTCAAATCAGGAATAATTAAACCTTGTCTTAACTGCGGAGCAGGGGATTGCAATCCACAAGCTGCTTTTGCCCAGAAATTTTAGTCCCTGTGGATCTTTTCCAAGAAACATTGGCAAGAATTACAGGACCAGAAAGGTATTTCCAAGATAAGTCCTGCAGATCCCAGCCGTGTTTACAAGGATACGGTTCAGGATGGCGCTTTCTGGGATTAATGCTGCAGATATTATGATTCTGAGGTTGCAGGTTTCATGTCTGCTCCTTGTAATACACATTTTGTGTACTGTTAATCTGTTGCTATTTCATCTGAGAAAAACAAGGTTATAAATTAACGGGCTGCTCCTTTCCTTTTTTCCTCACCATGTTTTTCTCCCAGGAAGCGTGGGAACTGCACCGAGCAGTGATCATTTTCTCAGTGTGCTTTTCACTGAGGGCTCCGAACATCCTCCGCTGCGGTTATTTATGGACTTGGGGGAGCCGCCGCGGCTGCAGCCCACCCGGGCAACGCCGCCCGCAGCTGGGACCACGCGGCTCCCCAAACTCACCCAACGTCCTCGCCGCTTGGTCGGCAAAGTCCCCACCTTCAGCCAAATATCTCATGCCCATTTTTTTCTTACTGTTTCAACTCTCCTCCACAGGTGCAATGAGAAATTGTCCATTTCAGTTAGAATTTTAACTTGCTGTGGGCCATTAGGAGCTGCACTCAGGTGCCAGAAGGGCAGGGCTATTAGAGGCTCCTAAGTCCAATAAGTGTTTGGAGGTGTTTGGGACAGGGCAGGATCATGGCTGTTCAGTTGCAGCCAGTGAATTTTACTGTTTTTACTGTTTTCTGCTTACTTTAACTACTGAAAGCAAATCTGTATGGAGGCATGGCCAATAGAGAGGTCAAAAAATCCAGAAATCATCTAGCATTGAAACAGGTCCTGGATTAAAGCATCCAAAGTATAATAAAAATAAAGAGTACCATGCCCACAAATGCACTAAAGGCGAGCAAGGTCTTTGCCACAGAATGCCTGGTTTGGGCTGTCGGACTCCTCTCTCCTTTGAATGTCCCATGCATAAACACAGGCCGTGACAGCGCTCGTCCCTTAGCACATGCAAGGCAGATCCAAGACGGAGCAGCCGTGTGCCCGGTGCACAGCGGGCAGCGCGCTCGGCAGCAGCACCGGGGAGGCTCCGCGTGGGTCGCACTGCGCCGAGCCGAGCAGCACAAACCGCTCTGGGTGACCCCGGGCCGCGCTGCTCCTCTCTGGCTTCATGAAGCTTCGGTTTCCTCCTGGAGCTTTTACATACTTGATGGCTGAGGTCGAAAGGAGCAYTAACTCCAAGTTCACTCCAGGCCCGGCAGCTGCTCGTCCCTGGCCATTTAAAGCACTGAGCTGTCCCACTGAGGGCTCCGAGGTCGCTGGTGGAGGATGCACTGAAATTTAGTCCTTGCTTGGTTCACTGCATAACACAAAARAGCAACACTGCATGCAAAATTTTAAATATGTTAAATCCATTTCATTAAAAACAGTGTATTTCTATTTTGAGCTGCTTTGTTATTATAATAAATAGTAGCAAAGGCTAGAAACTCCACTTATTATGACTTTTGTAAACGTACTGATTGAACAAACCTTCCCCACCCTTTGATATACAGACTGTTTGCCACAGTTGCTAGATGTATCCATTGGAAAAAATAAATGGAGCATTTATAAAGGCTTTCAGGCTCGCAGATGCAAAGAAATACGCACCCCTTTTCAGTGTGACTTTATATTGCAAGGAACGAATTCCCAGCATTTTGCAGATTATATGACAGAGTAGATTGGAGTAGGAGATGGAGTAGRCTGGATTTTTGCCTGCAGTATTTACAGTTCACTGGCTCTGGGGGTGAACAGGCTTTAAGAAGCTGAGACAAGGAGCCCATTGTCCCAATTTGGGCTTTTTTATTTTTTTATTTTTTCTGCCCTGACCACTTAGAAAAGGCTTCCAGCCTTTTCACCTTGCCTCTTTCTTCTACAATGATTGCTATGCAATCAAGGCCTCGATTCTGCTAGGAAAAAAAAAAACCCAACAACTTGCTAAACAACTTCCTCTGGCCCAGTCTTCACTACTAAATATTTAAAACACCCCAAAATATGAGAGAAGTTTCAGAAGTGCAGCTCTGGGCAGAGCTAGCGCAGCAGTGTGTGTGCCGAGGGCAGCTACTGCAAAGGCAGCGTGGGGAAGCTGGACGTTATCTGGGGAGGCAGATGCAATTTAGAAAATACTAAAAGTCAAACATTTAATAACCCCAAAGTGAGGGATTTAATGTCATGTCAGGTTGAACCACRTATTTTGGCTTAAGGTAAAACAATCGAGGCTAATCCCCAGCCCTTGAATTCCTCAGCCTTAACCACCTAAAGGTGAATTCCCTCCAGCGCTGCCTGCCCATTCCCCGTGGACCCCGCGCCTTCTCCAGCCTGCTTTGCTTCGCCACAGCTTGCACTCGAGAGGTGGCTCGCCCCAGCACAGCCCAGGGAGGAGATGTTTCATCTCCAATGACTGCCGCCCCCCAAACTCCTACCCCAGCATGTTATAAATTTAACACGTTGTAGGACTCTCTACTTCCCTAAAGCAGGAAATTTTCTTTTTCTTCAAAATGAGCAAATAAATAGAGCTGGCTGAGAATTTTCCAGCGGAAAATCCTGATTCCTGGGAATGAGAGTCCTCTGGGAGCGTGCCGATTTGACTCCCGCCRGCACACAGGAGGGAGGTCAGAAGTTTCCTGCCCTCCGGGCAGCTGGGGCGGCCCCCGGGGCCCCGGGAGGCAGCCAGGTGGGCCAGGGGAACACAGCGGCGTTGGGTGGCACTTGGCAGGGACCTGGGGGCAGCAGAGCAGAGGACTGGCCGCCCTGTAAGAGGGCAGGACCCTCTGCCTGGCTGTGCCCGAGCACCGCGCACCGCGCCTGGGAGCCCTGCTCGCCCACACGCCGCGCTCGGCGCCCGCCTGCCTCCCCAGCGCAGCGAAGCGGTCCGCGGGCGGCCTTGGAACCTTTCAACTGAAAGAATGACATTTAAAATCTGTGACGTTTTTGAGCATTAACATCTGCTGTGATGCACTAATTGGGCACGAAGGCAAGGAAACATCAGCTCTTTGTAGGGTCTCTATGCGAGCAGAATAAAATGCAACAAGATCCAACAGCTGGAGAATAAACCAGGCAGTTTCAAATTGCAAATTATGCACTATGAACCTAAAACACTGAATACATCATTAGAAATAAACCTGCAAGACGTATGATAGATTCTTTCCATCTCCCACAGTTATCAAATCATGATCCTGTTCTTCCATGAGGCAACAGCCACACAACTGACAGACCTACTGGGATGCTAAACAGGTCATCAGATTAACAACCTAATTGCTCCTTCTAGTTTTCAAAAGCTGGTAATTTTTCTTTTAAATCTGGGTTCTTATTATGCATCTAATAATGAGAATTAGCTGTTTATAGGAACTGTGTATGTGGAAATACTCTTGAAATAAATGATTTTACATCAGAATAATTAGGTTTCTCCCCCTGCTATCCCTTTCATGCTGCTGCTCTTTTTTTTTTTTTTTTTTTTAATGTCCTTGAAAGGAAGACAATGTTAGGCTAAAAGCACTGCAAATCACTGACCTGTAGAAATGGAATATTTCATTCTTCAAATATTTCTGCAGTAATTGAACTTCTGAGCCAGGAGAAAACGTCAAGAATACCTGGCTACTTCAAAAGCRACAGCAACAAATTTCATCTTGAGTGTTTTAATACTAATGCTTTATCCGAGCGATCGTAATAATTAAATGAGCTCTGCCRCACTGAAGGATGTCCTCCAGACTGACTCGCCACTGATTCCAGAAGCAATCAGCACCGTTGGCAATGTCAACTCAGCGTCGCGATAAGAGCAGGGGTAGAACAGGCTGCTGGTTCACGCCTCCGGGCACGCTCCCATGGCGAAGCGCACGGACTCACCTGCACCCTTGTGCTCTGGCGAGGACGGGGTGTCCCAGCCATGGTGCGGGGCGCCGCTGTGGGCGCCGCGTCCCCATCCCTGCTCCCCGCGGCCGCGCGGGCGCCGCGCACGGGGCTGTCGCCTCGCGCTGGCACCAGCCACGCCACGGAGATGCCCCGGTCCCGCCAGCTGCAGGACAGACTTCTTGTCTTCTTTTCTTTCTTTTTAAAGAAATAAGCCTCAGTGAAGATAAAGGATGAGCAGTGAAAGACCTCCTTTGCAAACTCACCGATGCCATCTTTGCAGAGCTCCCTTGGCAGGCCCGCTGGACCGTGCGGTTCTCCGACGGAGGCCGCTTCCTTCCTCGCCCAGCTGGGCTGCGGGAATGCTGCTCCATCCGGGCGCTTCCCCTCCGAGGGCCGGAGCATGGCAACACCTTCCACAACAACCAAAGCCACACACCTGTCAATTATTCACATTTAAAATTAGATCAGGGGAATTATTTGAGGAGGCATTTTCGAGTTTTAAGGGAAAAATTACAGAGAACAAAGCTAAACCTGTATTATTTCAGATTGCAGAGACCCACACACGTCTTTTAAAGCTGGATGACTCAAACTACCCCACAGCTCAGCTACAAACCAAGGAACCGCAGAAACACATTTCCAGTTTACAGAAATGCTTAGCAACCAGACCAAGAAAGTTAGGTCTGTGGCAGACATAAACTATCCCAACTGCATTAAAAGTCAATAAATGTCTGTCAGTTTACAGTTGTACAAGGTTTTACCCTGCGGCAAAATTTATTTCTAATTTCAAAATGGCTATTCCAGAGTCTCATAAACTGATGACAAATTTAATAAAGGTAACATTGTAGCTTCCTTACGGAAGTTTATTAAACCGAGTTCTATTGATTATCTTTCTCATTAAATACATGCCTGGTCCGACTGCATCTCTTGCTGCTATTGTGTCATATAATATATATTGAGTATATCATGAATATCTATATATTTGAACTGAACAGCCTACAACAAAGTGTTCTTCCCCATTCTCTCCAATATAATTCCAAAGACTAAGACAGCCATATATTAAATTTTGCTCCCCATTATGTGGTGCAGTATAAGCCCAGAGGAGTAGCAAGGAAGACAAAAAATTCCCCTGACTGATATGGATATGACCTAAGGCAGATATACCCCACGAAATTACAGGCCCATCTATCTTCTCTGCTCCTCTCTGCTTGGTACCACTTACTAAATGCTGATTCAGATCTAACAGGTCTTTAGGACCTTCTTTGGGACTAATAACTTCAAAGCTACTTTTGCTTCAATATATAACTAGATCTTACACATTAATTCAAAATCTGTACTGAATCCAAATTCATACATACTGCTCCACTGATGCAAAGCACAACACAGCATTAAATGATCCATTCTGTATCTGAAGGGGTAACTTTTAGGTGAATTCTTTTGCTAATATTTCTTTTACACTTCTTAATTTATTATTCCTTCCAATCCCTCAGATTTGCTTTTCTTCCATTCCCAGATCCAAATAATTCAGTGTTCATTCAAGTATCCCCAACACAAAGAAAACTCCCATTCACTGATGCAGTATTTACCTTCCCAATAGTATGTGGTAATGTTCATGCTCTCCATTCAGCTATTTCGGTGCATCCTACTTTTTCAGAGCCTTGATGTCACTTAATGAACTGCACGTTCAAGGGCCTCACTGCAGCACCCCTTACACGAGCAGGCACCTCACTGCAAGCGGCCGGCTCTTGCAGAAGAGCCACTGCTTGGTGCAGGAAAAGCAGCTATCTATCTGCATCATGCCCGAGGGAACAAAAACGTGCAGCCAAGCAAAATATTGCCACTCAACGCAAGCTTTGGTGTACAACCCTCCTCGCTCAGAACAGGGTTTCTATTTTTATGTAAAGTGTGCTTAAGTGCCACAGTGTTCAATTGTTGCAAAGCTATTTGGGTTAGCGCACTGAAAGAAGTAAAACTCAATTTTCTGTGAATCTTTCCCGTTCAAAACATGTATTTCAGCACGTGCAGCACAGGCACAAGCAGCGCTCTGCACTTGCGTGCAGGGCACTAGGTGTGCCCGTCTTTGCCAGGCGCGGGCTGCTCGTGGCCACGGCTCCCGGACAGCCCCGGTGAGCGCGGCTCCCTGGCTCGCAGGGCCATCGTATGGAGCACAGCAGCATCTTGCTGCTGGCGGGCAACGGGCACAGGCACTGCGCACGCTGAACGCCCTCCCCAGGACCCGTGGGTGATATTTTAAGATTCAGAAACCCAGATTTTGCTTTCTTAGCCCATATAAACGGTCTAGATGACATTGTCCTTGGCATGTGTGCTCATAAAGAGGCAAAGATCCCTGCTCCAGAAATCTGCTGACCTTCCTGCCTAAATTATGAACACAGCTTCATCAAATAATGAGGTTAACTGGAAGCTGCTAAGCACCCGACACCATTGATCCCAGAATAAACAAATTAACAGTGCCGCAATACTCAAACGTTGCAGACCACATGCGCAGGCCTCCCCTGTTGGTTCCTTTCTACCCAACACCAGCTATGGAAGTGCAGACCCAGCTCCCACCTGCCCCTCTCGTGCCCCTCTGCCCCTCTCTGAGTTACAGTCCCCTCTGAGAGGGGAGGAGAAATCAAACGTGCTTTAGAGTTGAGGAGCACCTAAAAATTCGGCAGAAGAAACACTGGTGGATGTTGCCCCGGGCCTGAGGAGATCCATATCCATCAGATCCGTATCCAACTGCATGCGACCGATGCAGAAGTCACATGCACTGGTGCCTGGCGCCAGGCAGTCGGCAGATCACAAGCCAAGAGAAAGCACACGCAGATGCCAAACTAAATCACAAACTGCTCCTGGTCCTGAGGGGTCAGTSGGGCCAGCGCTAGGGACTCGTCCAGGGGGGTCTGCAGTGCACCGGGCGCTCTGCTGAGTCCTCGCAGACGCCTACCGGAGCAGCTCGTACAGTTTCGCTACGGCAAAATGAAAGACTCAAAGCAGGAGCAGTTGCTGCAGTTCATTAACAGTGACTAAAGCAGCAGGGAAGGCTCCGGGAAGGCACCTGGGAGACAGAGCCCATGCGCTCTGAGTTGTGTGCCTGGCTCTGCGCGGCTGGTAAAGGCACCCCGTGCAGGGTTGGGCTGTGCTCCGGAGCGGGACGGCACCGGGAGCATCGCCAAAAACATTCATCGGGAAAGGCAGCCTCCAGGGGCAGTATTCCAGACCCCGCCTTGCCTTTGGTCGGTATTCCCCAAATGAATGCACGGGGTGGAAACACGGCAGAGTGGCTGCTGGCGGCAGCTACGCAAGGCCCGGGCRCGCGGTCTGCCGGGTATTTACCCGGCTATGTCACCCACCGAGCCCGCGGACACGGGGCTGGTGGGCGCCTGGAGACACTTCCAGTCACTGCATGAACTGATCAAGCTCCAGTCTAAAACTGACGAGTTTTGTCACCTGCTCTCACATAGAGGCTGCTTTGGAAACTTCATTTATCAGAGAGTCACAAACTTACAGCTGGGGCYAGCTTATATCTATGCATTTGGAAACCAAAATAAGAACAAAAGAAAGAAAGAAAAAAGGCCCTCTAAGCCAAGTGCTGAATTAGTTGTTTTCTCTCCTCCTCTTTCCCTCTCATGCTTTTAAAAGACAATTAAAAAATCATCCATGGTGGGCTTTGGATCCATTTCCCCTTCCTTTCMTACTTATTGACGCAGCAGAATTATCTAATTTACTGGAAATGAATTAGTATTGTAGCAATGTCAATAAATTACTTTGTTTACAGTAACAATGTACAAGTTAATAATTCAGCTGAATTTTACCGGCCTACTCAATCACTGCTCACTATTGATTATTTTTATATAATTACTTAGCCTCAGGTACACATTTATTTTAATGTATGCATTTCAAAAGGAATCACGGGATCTAATGTCACCTTCCACACTCAGAATGTCCTGATTCCATTTCCTCTGCTCTACTAAGCCCAGGAGTTTATTTGCATTCGCAAGACACCAAGGTACTGCTTTTCCACACTGCTTGCTGGGCAGCGTCCCCTTTCCCCTGTGCCTGCGYGGGACACCCTGAAGAAGAAGGATGCTCGGTGAAAGAAGACCCAAGAACGCAGCTTGGATCAGCTGCAGCGTGCTGTGCTGGCTGGCAGCGCATGGTGCCTACYGGGCTCCATGCTCGGATCTCTGCTCCACAGCCCGACCTGGCCCTTGGTTTCCAGGCTGTGACGCAGCTTTTCCAACCCCGTGCAGTCTCTGAGCCCTTTTCCCACGCAGCAGGTTCCTGCCCACGGAGCCGCCCGGCTGAGCCAGGACACGCTCTGTCCGGGAGCGTCGGCGGCTCGTGTGCCCCGCGAGCGGGAGAACTGCACGGACAGCTTGCAGGATCTGCATCAGCATCCTAACAGCACCCGCTCCGGGTCAGACCATAGAAGAAAACTACATCCAGATGAGATAAAAACCACTTGTGCAACATTGCTGCTCAATTGCATCATCGTTTGGAAGTTGTCTGAGCAGTTACTTGAACCCCTTCTGTTCTTCAGTCCCCTGCATAAACGTCTCCTAAATCTCTGCTAAGGATTCAATAGAAGACCTTGTTCCTCCTATTCAGTTCAGGATTTACAGCCCACCCCTCAGGGCCATGCCCAGAGGTTAARGAACCCAGACTGCAACACTGGTTTTCTCCCAGGCTTCTGCAGTGCTCTGAACTGGTGCCCATGGACACCGGTGTTCCCAGTGCCAAGCTGCCGTTTCTGGAGGGCTCGCGGGCTCTGCAGTGCCAGGAGAACCGTGTCCCTGCTCCTTGTGTGCCAGGCACCTGCACAGGCCGCAGAGAATGGACACACGGGACGCAGCGGGATGCACTGGGAAGGGCCCTTGCCCAACTTCCGGCAACTTTTTCTTTGGATTTTTCACCATGAATTAAGTAGAAATAGTACACGATGTATTATTAAACTTGCAGGGGTTCCAAAAGTGGTTTTCAATGGTGACTACAAGCAACGTGTTTTGAATACGGCAGATAACTTTGACATTTTAAAGGATTCCAAAGAGCAAAAGCAATGACATGCAAGCTGTTCGGATCACTAGAGAGGATATTTCAGAATGCATTTACTAACCTTTACAGTATTGTTTAATACTCATGTTTTCTGACGCTACCTGTCAGAATAATTGTAATCTCAAGGATCACTTCTAAGGAACGGCTTGTACACAACAAGAAATAACAGCAGCAGATTAGATCTGGATGCACAGCTTGGCAACTGCAAATGAGGTGGAAGAATTGTGCAACAACTCGGGGGATGCCTGTCTGCAATTTCTAGCCCACTCTGTGGTGATACCAACCTGTGTCAGATGGCAAATCTCATTTTGGAAAGGAGTTGTGTCCTTGACAGCACCTACTGCCATCTTCTTCTTCTCTCCTGAGCTCAGATTCACTCAGTGTGGCAAGAAAAACCCTCCTGTGCTGGCAGCAAATGTGACTGGGGGCACTTGCTGCCCGCCCCTTGCAAATGGGCCACAACTGGACAAAGACGATCCACGACCGGATCTAAGACACCGTTGAGTGCAACAGGCCGAGGTTGACAACTAGCTGAGCAGCGTCAGGGCAGCTCTGAAACCTCCCGAAATCCAGCACGGAGCCGGGCAGGGCTGCGAGGGAGCAGAGGGCTCACCCCGGGAGCCTGGAAAGGGGAGCACGGGCTCCCGCCCAGCCTCGTCCAAGGGGCCGCTGCGCGTGTCCCGCAGACACGCTGCTACCCCSACCTGCCACCCGCCGTTGCCATAATAGACACTCAAAACAATAAAGCCATTAGGATTTGATATGAAACCTCTCTGGTTTATAAAGCTGGAAAGTAAACAGCCTATTTCCTATTGTACCTCTCTGAAACAGAATCCCAGGTGCATATCTTCTGTTTGCTACAGTGCTAAGTCTACCAGAAAGTAGATCATTTTATTGCACTTTTGCAATTTTTAAAATGAATTCACAGTTTATAGCTGTGTTGCAAAACAAAGTAAACTCTATATTAACATGTGAGCGTGCAAAATGCACCAATTCCTCTGTGCAAACTGTGGCAGTCTCCCTGGCCATTAGAAATGAGCTTAACAAACCAGAAAAGATCGATACAGGATGTAGATGGAGGTCTGCTCACGATTCTGACAAACATTCTTCTCATAAAAAAGTATTTAAGTTCAAATAAATGGACTTAATAAGGTTTTATTTACAATTTAGTGATTATTAATATGTTTATGTTAGTCCTGAATGCAACAATACCTACATAGTCTTGATATAATTTGAAATGTAAATCTAGAGCTATTAGTCAATGAGGTGTATGCTTCTATACTGTTTATAAAGAAGCAGTGGGCCAAATTCACATTTATTTTAATACAGAACACTGACATTAACAATTTCAACTTGTATATTAGACCTTAAATTTAAATAAAACCAAAACATCGTTACGAGATTTCAGAACAACTGCTGTCCCGGTGTGTGCCTCTGCTCTGCCCATTGCTCAGGGCAGGTACCCCTCACGACACAGGAGGTGCTGCGGGGCGGCAGCCACGTCCCCTCCGGCCACGCCGGCCTCCTCCTGCATTTTCAAAGCAGAAATACATGGCACAAAAAGCAGGGTAAGCCATCAGGGCACAGGCAGAGGGAGGATACTCCATGGGCAGCCACACGTAGGTCAGTGACACTGGTGACAGGCAAGAAGTTCATTGCCAGGACAGGTCCTGCGAGCTCCCCACTGCGGTGTTCTGTTTCACTTCTCAAATTGTGTAAAGCTTATTTTACTAGTAGTTACTTATTTCACTAGTAGTTTAGCTGATACAAGTGAAATATGGGAGATGGTTCACACAGGTAAGAACGGTGAGAAAAAATATGGTTATAAAAACCTTCTGCATATTTTTTTCATTGACGTTTTCTGGGTACTGACAAAGCTTGTTTGTCAGCTGTTCTTTTTCTTTAGGACAAAATGTAACTTTGGCAATGCTTCTCAAAGGGATCCTTACTGAAATACCTCAAGGATTTCATAATAAAACCTGGCAAGCTCAGTGAAACCCTAGTTGTGCAATGAAAATGGGGGATGAACATTCCCCACCGGGTGACAACCGGCCAGGATAAGGTCTCTCAGAGGTAACAGCAGTGCCCCAGTGCTCCGAAAGTGCTTGTGAAGGAGCTTGGTGAGCAGGGGAAGGAGAAAGGGAGCCAAAACGAGTCACCTTCTCCTGCACTATGAACAACAACCGACCGTCTAAACYGACACAAGACTTTATGGAAGTAAGCTCTTGTCTACAGATTTCACCTATTTTCCCCTCATGTCTTCACTAGGTTCCAAGCACCCCCTTTTGTCACCCCTTGCCCACCTTGTCACAACTCCCCAGGCTGRAGGACTCACACAGTCTTGGCCAGATGGACTCAGTGCTCTCAGGTCTTTTTTTGCCAGGTAAGAAGCTGCAGAACTTTCCTTCTGGTCTCCCGACAGAGTTTGCTTCCTCTGTTTGGGGATGTCTGGGGAAAAAGAATAKTACTAAGGCACAGAATAATAATAAGAATATTACACAGGCACGGACAGCAGGCTGGGCACACCACAGTAAGCTGCTCCTGAAAATCCTGTGTCAGCAGAAGGATGGCAAAACCAAGTCCCCACTTCCCTCTTGGGCCTATGAGGCAAAAAAGAAACAGCTCAGCAGTGGGAACAAAGGAGCAAGAGCAACTTCATGCCATCTAGAAATGCAAATGCTGTAAAACATTCGACTCCAGCTCACTGAAGATTTTGTTTGTGTTTCACCATGGAGGTCCCTCATTCCTAGAGAGCTGGGGGTTTATGGTAGAGAAGATAAAAGCATTAAGAAGCAAAGAGCACCGAAAATGTCGGGATAGCTTGAATAAGCATCAGGCTTTTAGATCCGTATTGAATTATTGAGTATGTGGCAGTTCACTGAGTGCTGCTTGCAAACAAAAATCCACTCACGAGAACAGCCCCGCTTCAGCGCTGCGGGAGGAGAGCGGGAGTCGGGCACGGATCCGGCCGGACACAGTACGTTATCGGGACAGCTGAGGTGCGGCGAAACTAGCCAAAAACCAGGTCATAGAAGGTGCTTTAAACAAAAAGCACTATACTTGTCTTTAGAAAATCCCAAACAGAAAAGGCTCGAAATGATACACTAAGCCATACAAAGAGCAAAATTGGTTTTAACTGAAGAGGAACTTAGCAAGTACCCGAAGGTGTAACTAATCCCATAGTAAGAGATGACAGTAAGCAGTTTTCCTCCCTCTCCTCCAAGGCTCAGCAGTTAACACCTGAGGTGAGATAGGAGGTACCCACAAACACACGGTGAGAATGGTTCAGAGAGCGCAGGGAGAGCGGAACAAAACAACCTGAGCCAGGTACTTACATAATGCACTTTTTGAAACATGCAGATGACAATCAGCAGTGCTTTCAAACCAGAAAGTGGTGCGTTAGAGAGAGACACAGAAAGCAAACGGAAAGACTGCAGGTTGCTGGTGCAGGTGTGAGGCTGGGGCGCAGTCCTGCCCTGCTCCTTGCCCAGGCCAGCGATCCCCTTGCCCAGCACCGTGCCCTTACGGCCCCGCTTCCTTCTTCCCCTTGGTCTGTAGAGCAGCAGCAGGCACCATGTGCTGGAGGCCCTGGCCCCACCACTGCTCCCCACAGGGACGGGAGAAACGGACCCTGTCAGGRGTGAGGACATTTCCTGAGAGCTGCAGAAATCCAGGCTCTGCCTACATATAACTACCAGCAGGGACTCTTCTGCAACACCAAGTCCTCTGCTAGCGTGAGAAAGGCACGTGGATCACGGACCAGCACATTAAATCACATTTGTTAATGATAGGAGAAAATATTAATTCTTGGACTACTACTTGAAGTTAAAACACGTTTGTTCCTTCCATGTACCAATGCAACTTCAATGAATGAAATTTCTGAGGTATTAGCTGCCACGTACTTTCATTTACTTTTCAGACAATGTCAATAGAGTTGATTATCAGAAAGACCTTAGCTACAGTCCCTAGGCCCATAGATCTTTATAAATTAATTCAGAATTCATCTTTGAGTACTGAACACTCAGGAATTAAACAAACAAACAAATATCTGTAGATTTTTGATTTTTTWAAAAAAATTTCAGTTCACTAGTTGGGGAACTTGTTTCCCAGAACAAGACACTGCTGCCCAAACCCAACAAGAGGGGCCTCAAGCTTTGGGACGGGGTTTAGCAAACCTGAACTCTTTCCTGCTCTTTGCTTGCCGGGGCCRTGTTGTCTTTTCCCGTCCCATCCCAGCACAGTGCTATGAATTTACAGCTTTAGATCACAAGGTGTCTCCATCCATAGCCGCAGACCGCAGCACTGCGGGAGGTCACTTACACGTCGGTTTGGGAGTTTGTGGGGGGTTTAGGGAGGCCGGGCACGCGCAAGGGAAGGGCACAAAGTGCTGCCAGACACAGACCCGTCCTGCCCTGCTGGCAAAACCCCTGCTTCTCAGCAGCGCAGCAAAGAGCAGAGAGAGAGAGCAGCTAACGGGAAGAGAGGAGCGCGAGAGGCGCCCTTCCACCACAGCGGGCTGGGGCGCACAGATCGCACCGCAACGCTTTGCTTGCTTGCAAAAGGATGCGCTCAGCGAGCACTTTTATTACGGCTCGGAGCTGTGTGTCAAACAGCACGATCTGAGGCTATTCGGCAGCCAGCTAATCTGCAAGGTGGTCACTAAATTACGTTAATAAAATCAATTTTTCTRATGCTATTTAGCAACTGAGCATATTACATTTTCTAAGCTTCCTCAGTGCGTAACCAATATAAAGGCTTCCACGGTAGGACAGGCCAGTGGTTTCTAATTTAATACGCAGGCATTAAAGGCTTTTCTCTGAAACACCCCATCCATAGTCACCTGGCTAGAAATTACTCACACATTTTTGCAGTCTCCTGTTCCCTTCTTGCACCAAGCCACACAGTCTGTTAAAGGTTACTATGACTTTTAATCGAGGGCTTAGCAAGAACCGCAAGAGTTACTCATTTCATTTCCCTGTGTGCTTGGAAAGAAAAGCTGTCTCTTCAGAAAATACATGAAGACACCCAAGCGCTGTTAGAATGAAAGTCTCTTCTCCTGCCAAATATCCCCTAGGCTCAAGGTTRGCAGGAAATACAATTTGAGGGTCTGGAGTTCAGAGCCAGCAATGCTGAGAAACTTGAGCACCTGCTTTTGAATAAGGCCTCGTCTCTGTTCCAGGATAAGTGTTACTGGAATAGCAATATCCTACTTCCTCTTCAGAGTATTAAATCATWAGGAGCCCTCTCCTTCCCCGACTGCTGCTTCTTTCAGAGTATCTGACATCTATGTCATTTTTACAAAAAAAATGAAAAAAGATTAAGGCACCCTGAAACTCCAATATCAGTTTGCACATCGCGTACTCGTCCCACGGAGGAGCAGGTCTCTGCACCGGCGGTGTCGTTTCCTCTTTTATCACCCACCGTTTCCTGACACAGCTGGGATGCTATCTGCTGGCTTCCACTCCAAAATGCACCTGAACCGACCCTGCTTTGCTGCTGAGAACACCAAACAGAGCTGGTTAGCCTTCAAAACAGTGTTGTGATGCAAATGAATAACCCATAATAATCAATGGTAACTAGATATTTCTAAAGAGAATTAACCAAATTTATGAGAGTGCTCTCATGTGCCTGAAGAATCGGTAGCCACTGGTTTCACTGCAGAACTGGGGGGGATAGGAAGGGAGAGARAAGAAAAGCCACAACAAACAGAAGCTAAGGCCACCAAGCCTGCTGCTGTGAATCCCTGAGGCTGTGTGCACTCGCCAGCCCCTGTGGCTGGCTGCGGGCCGTGCTCTCTCGCTAGCCCCTGTGGCCCTGCTTCCTCCTCAGCTCCACCACCTTCCAAAACCGTTCCGAATTCTAACCTTTATTCTACATGCATCCAGYTTTCCAGCTAAGAGGAAAGGCTGAGATGTGGCAAACCATTGCACAGAGCCCCAGGCGGGATGGCCCGGCCAGCAGCTCTGCAGCACGCGGCAGACGAGGCTCTTGCTGCCGCTCCAGCTGTTGCCCTTAGCATCTTCTGGCAGGTAACAGCTGGAAAGGTGGCAACAGGTATGGGTGTTAGCACAGCTGCAGGTTTTATTTTAAACRTGCTACAGCTATTGTTTTTTATTTAGGGAATTCAATAGATTTTTGCAGTATTACTCAGTGGTTAATATTTTATTTCTGCCTATTGTTTCCTGATGACACTTCAAGGACTTCTGAAAGAGGGCAAGCTAGGAGGGCCTGGGAAAAGGCATGGGCACTTCCTGGGGGCTGAAGCCCAGCCTGGGCACTCGCTGGTGTGCGGGGCGCCTGAGAGGGTGGTGGGACACGGCGCGGGGAGAGGGTGGTGGGACACGGCGTGGGGAGAGGGTGGTGGGACAATTGCCCACCAATTGCCTCCAGACAATTCCTGGAGACCCAGCGCTGACTATCACGACAGTAAAAAGTTCTTCCTTTAAAATGTAATGCTCACATGTTTTCAAAGGAACCTAGAGCATTTGGGGGAAAATCAGGTACTGCTACGCTCGAGTATCCTGTTGGACTTACATCTAGCGCTCAGAAGAACATAAGGAGCAATTCCAAAGAAACTGACCTAAAAGCAGTTTATTCTATTCCAAATGTTTGTAGGCAGAAATTTAGGTAGTATTCTAAGCACCAGGGCAAGATAAAAAATTAAATGAGATTTTTTAGTTTTCCCTTTCCAACACAGCATTAAAGTAAATGTTAACCCAAATGAAATGTTTGCTATAGAACGACCTAGCCCTTTCCAGTGCAGTACAGTATCATTTCCAGTGTAAAAGAAGCCTGGGTGCAGTTAATGAAATCTTGCACTAACAAGATAAATGGAGTCAGCACTGCGCTAGGCTGCTGTGCAGGGACCCGTGCCAGTAACTCCGTCAGGGCAGACAACACCACGACACACAGACTTACACAATCAGCAGCCAACATTTTCCCTAAAGCTTCTTTTCACTCTCTAAATTTTGTTAGTTTGCTAATTTATACCTCATTTACAGATTTCTTTTTTCCTGTAAAAAATACTCCTCTGCAGAAGCGAGAGGTCACAAACTGCCCCCTCTGCTCATCACCCTCGCTCTAGTGTGGCTGGCCCCCAACTCACTGCAAGCTGCTACAACCACTGCGTTCACCAGCACTGTCTTGGCCACCCCAAGCCTTCATGCCCYGTTTCCCATGCACACTGTGGTCAGAAGAAAGGAGCAGTGGGACTGGATTACCGGGCCTGACAATCACCTACTTAAGTCTGTCCTACACTTTTATGCGGTTCATTCTGCATCCTAGTTTCTCCAGTCATTAAAGAAAAAAAACATTAACTGCAAATGTGGCTGACTTAACTGACCACAGACATATTAGTTTGGAGAAACATTAATAAGTAAGTTACACCTAACCATCCTGCCCCTCTATTCCAGTGAAAACCTGCAAGCAATTATCAATAGTAGTTAATGTTCACAGACAAAAACCAGTTGTAAAGAGGCGTGGGAGAAGAGAAAAAATTTGCCAAGTCCCATCACAGGAAAACTGAGAGCAGAGGCTGCTGGGGAAGCACTGCACCTCTGAGCAGATGCACTGAAATTTTGGGGAGGATGTATAGCGCTCTTCAGACACTCACCGCACTTGAACTCCTCCTGCAGAAGGTCATGCCAACAGAGCAAGGGAAAGCTAGCTTTGTTTTCCACTTGCTTGCCACAGGTTTTGCTAAGAAAATGAAAGGATAAAAGACGCCTGTGCTACAGGACACTAACACTCCCGTGTTACAGAAAAGGCATCTATGACCAGTTGAGTTATTTGATGATCCTTCTGCTACCAAATATGTGAGTTAATTCTTGTTTATCTTCTCTCTCTCTCGTTTAGGATGTGCTACTGTAAGTCTGAAGCAACATTAGTCAGAATACTAACTAGATTGCAATAGTTCATTTTCTAATYTGGCTTGTTTTCATCCTGCATGAGGCACCAACACAAAGCATTTGCAAACAACAGCACTTCTCGTGACACAGCAAGCAGCCAGGTTCCCTACATCAGTAACAGCAGGCACCAGCAGAGCACTCCGCAGGTTTGTCCATTCCCACCAACACAGGTTTTCTTAATCGAAGTGGGAAGRTAGCAACAAGGCAGCCAGTCTAATCAACTAGCCCCTGGAAATGTAGGAAATAGAGGCCGTAGTGTAATAATGTACACTGAAAGCAGTACTGTGGAAGGCAGAATAATGAAAAATCGTTTGATATTGCGTCACATAATAACTACAATGGTGTGTTTTATCTTAAGCATGTAACACAAAATTAAGAGAAACACCCTCTTTTATGAAGAACATTTACATTCCTAATAGAAGTTGACTAGAGCAGACAAAAACACCCCATCAGTGAAACTCAGAAGTGGATCAGAGGCCACCGAAATCACTGCGGCAGGTTCCAGCAGAACATTCCTCACTTCTCAAAATATAGACCCGTATCGATGGGAAAGACACAGTGGGAGAGAAGATGAGAATGATGCCAGACTCTGTCCATGAGACAAACCACACTTTTTTTGAGACAGGACTGTTTGTTTTAATCAATCTTGAAGATGCRCAAGACAGCATCATTGGCCAAGCATGGCTAGATGAAGGGACTCAATAACAGCAGATTAATGTCACTGCTACCACGAGGCAGCAATGAATGAAGGTGTCATCTGTTCTAGTCAGACACCTCTGGGGCTCTGGATAAACTGGAAACCCTGTGGGAAGGAAACCTGGACAACATCGTGGATGGTTCAAGGAGAACTTCTGAAAATATAGCTAAAATTATGCCTGGTTATTTCCACATACTGAATATGTGGAAAACACTCAGAATTTATACTACTTGTGCAAAAGTCCAAGGAACAACTTGACCCTGCTATCACAATCTTCCAAAAACACAGAAATGAAAGGATCCAGGACTTAGCACAGGAATGATTAATCTGATGGAAGACACCATTGGYAGGAAGAACAGAAGAATGTTTTGGGGGATTGTCCTTCCTTTTTAAGAAACATCAAAAACATAGTACTTCTCAGTTTAAAGACAGTGATTAAGTAAGAACCTTAAAGGTTTCTTCCAGACAGTTCAAACATTGAGCCCATAGTTTTGGTATCTTCTGCRCAGGACAGAACTGTAAAAATACAGAGTAATAACATCTGCAGAAGACTGGCCAAAAGAGGGTTTTCTGCACACCTTTCTGCACCACTCAAAGGCTCCAGCTAGTACAGTGTTCTTCTCTGCCTCATGCCAATGTCAGGCCCAATTCCATACCATGGAAGGTCCTCTTAAATAACTGCAGTGCTTCCCCATTTGCACCCAAACACTGCTCTAATGTCAAATGATGCTGCTTACATACCTATTAAAATGATTTAAAGACACTAAACCAGAGCGCTTGATAACAGCACACGAGAGTAATGCAATACTCTGGAAAAGATTTATACGACACATGATAAACCAAGGAGTTTTCACATTGGCTTMATTTCATTTTAAAATAACAGCGACAAGAAAAAATATCTGCAAACCATCTTTTCCTCCTTCAGAGTCAGTACTCAGTTCTCCTTTCATCAAGGCTGAGATACAAATATAATTTCTGTAAGTCCTTCTGAGAAGGGAAGAAAAGCCTGTCAAACAGAAGAAAGCAGAGATGTTATTTCTTTCTTCTTTTTAAGCACCCTGGCCTTGTACATGCAGATCCAATGCTCAAATCCCCAGAGTAAATCGTCCTTCCCCTCTCTTCCCCGAGACTCCAGACAAACAGAGCAGGCAGCAGTGAGAAGTGACCTGTCAGTGTCCCACAGCGAGAAAAGGAGCTGAAACGCAAGCAGGCCTGCATGTGTCCTGGCTTACCTATGATTTGTTATGTTTAGGAGACATGCTGTTAAATAAAAGAAGAAAAAAGGCGACTCCGTGATGCAGGGGTAGGAGCCTGCAATGCTAACAGCACACGGAGGCCTGGGTCCACAAATCAGCCTTGGGAATGGGGGGAAGTGAGGGGGCTGCTCTGGTGTGGGGGACAGTGCAGCCCCGCGGGACACAGGGGACAGTGCAGCCCCGCGGGACACAGGGACAGTGCAGCCCCGCGGGACACGGGGACAGACCAGCCCCACGGGACACGGGGACAGTGCAGCCCCACGGGACACGGGGACAGTGCAGCCCCGCGGGACACAGGGGACGGTGCAGCCCCGTGGGACACTGGGGACAGTGCAGCCCCACGGGACACAGGGACAGTGCAGCCCCACGGGACACAGGGGACGGTGCAGCCCCGCGGGACACAGGGGACAGTGCAGCCCCGCGGGACACGGGGACAGACCAGCCCCACGGGACACAGGGACGGTGCAGCCCCGCAGGACACAGGGACAGTGCAGCCCCACGGGACACAGGGACAGTGCAGCCCCACGGGACACGGGGACAGTGCAGCCCCGCGGGACACAGGGACAGTGCAGCCCCGCGGGACACAGGGGACAGTGCAGCCCCACGGGACACGGGGACAGTGCAGCCCCGCGGGACACAGGGGACAGTGCAGCCCCGCGGGACACGGGGACAGTGCAGCCCC
>NW_020455538.1:738601-763104 GCF_003342845.1 Nothoprocta perdicaria
GACACGGGGGTCTCAGGACGGGCGGAAGGCCGGCGTCAGGCCCTGCCTCTAAGAGAGCCCATTGCGGGCGCAGGGCCGGGCTCCCCGGGCGGCAGGGACAGGCCCGGCAGCGGCGTCCCGGGCCCTGGCCTGGGACGGCCATTTCGGTGGCAGTTCATACCTCTGCTCACACTGTTGGGCTGCTCTTTCACACTCCGGCACACGTTTGTTCCAGACACACATTAAGTRAAATAATTCAATGTGTTCAAAATCAAACCACGTTGCTCTTTTACCAAAAGCTCATGTGTATCCTTAGCTCTGCCACAATTTACCAAGTTTCAGATTTTTTGTGCTAAAGAGTTGACTCCTTATTAGCATCTTCTAATAAGTGATGAAAGAAAATATATTTCAGAATATAAATTAACAATCACATATATGAAATCAGCCAAAAGCAACTTGGAAGTCTGGTTTTACTTTGGTGAAAATATCTCATTTTACCAAAAACTAAACTTTTGTATTTTAAATTTTGCCATTTAATTTTTGGCAAATTCCACCAAGGAAGGCACAAAAGTGATTCACAAAAACATTGAAAAATACCACCCTTAAAATCTGAGAGAAAATATTTTGATGTTTACCTCTCAAAATATTTTTTCTTTCATATAMTCTCCCAAGCAATTATCTGAATTTAACACTATTTTATAGACTTGTTTAAAAAACCTGCACAAATTGAAGTCAGGGTGACGTGTTATGGCTGTGGGTAATACAAACACATTTAACAAAAATTACGACTCCCTGTCACTATAATTATGTATCTTTGTTTTCATGGGTTTTAATTTATCTCTTTGCACCAAAGCACTTAAACCTAAGCGCGGGGAGGCTGCCCCCGGCCTCCGTGTTTATTTACACCCAYGTCCGCAGGGTTTAGCGGTCAGCCGGTTGCCACGACACCACCCACCACCTGCAAGCAAACAACTCTGTCCCTCGGTTCACAACCGTCAGCTAAGGCAGAGCAGCTCCCTTTTCCACTTAGGTAATTCCTTCCCTGCCTTCTCTCCACGAGCTGCATGCTCTCCTATTAAAAATTTACCTTTGAAACCTGCCTTTTCATTTTAACGCGGGCTCCAAAAGAGATCATTTGCAAATGTGTTGTTGCCTCGTTTGCATTATCCCGAGGAGTCAGGGCCCCAGGGATGTTCCCAGACTAGGGATGCGGTGCCCAGTGAGGAGGACAGCGTGGCACGGGAGCCTTCTTGCTCAGCCTGCTCCTGTTGGGTACAGGTACGATGGAGAAGGGGAGTTCAGCCAAAAGCAAGCTTCAAAGGAGAGACAAATGTTTCACGGAAAGGAAAGATGCAATTTTACGAGTAAATTACAACACATGCGAAGTGCCCGAAGTGACAGAACGGTTTGGTATGCCGGCAACAGCATCACTATATCACTGCTATGCAGTTTGCCTAGTAACAGTGAGCGTGTTGAGGTGCCAGGGTTCGGTTTTCGCCTCACTGCAGTTACCGGGTGCCTCTCGCACAGTGCCTAAGCCAAGCCTAAGCCAAGGGGGATGGCGGGCTGCYGGCACTGAGGAGGGAGGGACCCGGTGAGCTCTGTGCCCGCGTGAGCTCTGTGCCCRCGGTGAAGCCCAGCCTCCCCAAAGCCGCCAGGAAACTCATTACTCACGTTAAAAAGGCCAGGCTTTCCTAACAGACAGCTTTTCTCCGTTTGGAGGTATATGAATTCCAACTTGTCACCATCCTTTAAACGTTTCTGAGCATAAACTGAAAGAACAAATTACCCAGAAATCAGCAGGATTGTGTTTGGGTTAAAATACTGCCACTGCAATCTGATCCAAAGCTGCTCTGCTCTTAAGTTTCAAGCTTCTGGTATTCTGGGCCATCAGTTTAAAGCTGATTAAAAAAAAAAAAAAAAAAAAAAAAAAGGACTATGAATGTTTATTACAGCTTAAACAACTTGGTTAATCTTTCATTCATCTGTCACACTTGACAACACACAGTGCACACAGATCCTAGGGAGAATCCCTCCAGCCTGGGTTGCTGGGTGGAGATTCCTCAGCAGAGTATCAGAAACAAGAACACAGAGTATTAGAAAACTTTTTTTTTTGCATATATACAAGACAGAAAATAAAAAAGATATGATCTCTTATCTTCAGAGAACATAAAGGACGCTCTCTGTTTAAGGTAGACCTTGGCTGCAGGCCTGAAGGGAACTTGCTGCTGGAGTGCAGTGTCCATGAAGGAGGAACGAGTSGGGAGAGGGAAGAAAGCAGGAGACTGTCTCCAGATCAGCAGCCACCCCTGAGGAGCAGTACTGACCCAGTACCAACCCCGTGGGCCCAGCCTTGCCAGGGACCATGGGGCCACATCACGGACAGGGCAGAGTGACAGACAACCCCCTGACTAGTGCACAGATAGGTTCAGTGCCAGGCAAGAAGGGGAGCGCGGGCCTGAGCAATGCAAACACACTCACAATGGCATCCAGCGCAGCACAAGAGCACCTGTGTTTGAACATGTGCCTAAACACAGGCTCCCTCAAGGAAGTTAAAGCAGGTGGAACGGCGAGCTCAAGCAGGTACACGTGTGTGGAGTTAAAACTCTCTGTGGATCTCGTTTCAGTATAAAGCATCAGGCAGCTCCATCTGCATGTGAGGAGGAACTTCTTCCCTGTGAGGGTGCCCAGCCCTGGCCCAGGCTGCCCATGAGGCTGGGGAAATACTGTATTTGGAAGGGTGATGGTGCTGTATCACCAATACTGAAAGTTAACTCTACATCTTCCAATCCACGGTCTGTGTTTTTCTTTATTCCTAGTCAGTCTGCAACAACGTGGTGCAATTACCATGACCAGTTTGGAGACAGGCAGCTGGCGAGGTCTCACAACGCGTTTGGAAAGCCTGGGACACATGTCCCATTTGCAGGAGAAGCCAAACGCTGCAGACTGTTCCCGTTGTGCGACCTAAGGTGCTCTCACAAGCTGGAAAGCCGTGACTTCTGAATTCCAAGACTATCATTCCAGATCAGCCAGCATAAATCTGTCCTCCCCAGTGTTAGAAACTGATAAGTCATCAGGTGAATAACTGCGTGAGTATAGGGCTCCCTCCTACATGTCTTTTAACCTCAAACTTCCACGAGATGGTCTAACTTGAACTYGGCAATTTAATATATTCTCCTGTGTTTATTTGCAGAGAGAGAGAGCCAACATCCTTCTCTCTGTGCAGGTCAGAAGGTCTTTGCTTCTAATTTTACCAGACGCAGAATGGAAGAGAGAAAGCAAAAAAACAGTTGATAGGGGAATGGTTTTCACAGTATTCCAGAACTGTGTTCTGGTGAGATTCAACCTATTTTTTAAGCCCCAGTGGACTGTTTTTGCCAAGTTCTAAAACAACKGCAACGGATTTGCTCACCAAGATCTGTGTACAGTATGGTGATGGAAAGCAGTGAAGAACTGTTTAAAAATAATATTAAAAAAAAAAGCTGGGGCTTTTCGCACTGGTAGCAAGCCAGGTTATGTTCTCCTAAGCATCCTGCCAAGATATACAATATATTATAGTCTAAGCTTCCAGAAATTCAGAAGACACTGCAGTCTTTCAATCTGCTGCGCTCAGAATAYTTCCCATAGCTTGTGTGATACAAAGGAAGGACTTGCACATACTGGTGGGTCACATAGCGAGTCGGTCCCTCACTGGCATCTCTGAAGCTCAGATGCTGTTGGCCATTCACAGAAGAGAGCGAAGAGCCCATAATGTGTTTATTATCCTTCTGGCTTATTTATTTTAACTTAAACACTGTTCCAAATGCTTATTTCATACACAAGGAGCAAATCTCCTGGTATTTTCTCCTATCTGCTGTTCCAGTGCTCACAGCTGGCCAGTTCCACCCTAGGTCCCACTTTGCTTGCCGCACATCCTCATGGCTGCCTGTTTGCTTGTTGGCCATGGAAAAGAATGACTGTCCGACTCTCCTTCGGGGTGTCCTGCAGTAATGAAAGGGTCTCGGACAGGCACGGGAGGGCTGAGCAAAGCCAAGAGAAAGGCTGTGCGAGGTGGGCCCTGCAGATTCATACGGCGTCAGTGAGGAAGCCGAGGAAGAAGCAAGTCCTCCCGTGCTGCTGCGGGAACAGCAGCAGTGCTGGCACAGCAGCCACCGACACGAGTCAGAATGCATTTGAAGGGAATCACGCACTGTTCTGATACCAGCRCTGTGTCACGTCCCGTCACCCTAAATAAAACGCAACTTGGCATCTCTTCTTCACATCCACAGCAAATGTAGCAATGAGCTCAGTCCATATTTTCATAGCTGCTAATTTTCTAACATCTGTTAATTTTCTCTCCAAGATTCCTCATCCCTGAGACCATCCTTGCATCAATCTTTGCTTTAACACAAAGTTGAGGAAGAATTGTCCTGTTAACTCGTCCAGTTCTACAACTGCATTGTATTACCAGCCCCCTAAGTCATTCTTGATAGTGGATCCAGCTACTGCTTCCACCCTGCATCAACACAGGTGTCATCTAAAAAGATTCCCGTGCAAGACAGTTCTGTATTTCTTTGCCTTTGGATCTTATATTTGTCAAACTATTAAAAGCACAAGAGAGGAGATCAAAATCAAGTCCCTTACCACCAAGGAATGCACAATGGATATGAAATTCATGTGTTACTATTTCATTTACTGCCCAGATATTTTGAGTATCAATTTGTAACTGTTTGTGGTTCAGCACACAAGGCTGAAGAGGTAAAATTAGATGTGTCATGAGTTACATATCCAAACAATAATTTGAAAATATTCCATTGAACTGCCTTTAACGGGAAGCTCGACTACTCCTTTTTCTCCAGAAAGTTTGCTTCTTTGCAACTGTGGAACAAGCATGAAGGTGAAAGCAGGAAAATCCTTTGAAGATTTACAAGGGAAACACAGCTCTGTACGTATCTAAGCCATAACTAGACATGAAAAGAAAAACTGCTTCCAAGATATAGTAGTCAAATAAGAAGGTAATATGAAAATTAATGCACTTTTTCGTAACTGTTAAGAGGTGACTGACATTTGCACGATTCTCCAAAATCTGCACTGTTTGAAGACAATAGAGTTTGGGCTAACCTAGACTTAGCACCAAACCAAGCCAACCAACAGATTACTTTTACCGAACTTCCAAAGCAAGAACCTGAAAGTGGCAGCGAAGGAGCGAGACGAGGGGGCTCAAGGATGCCAAGGAGCCAGCCATCCTCCCGTTGCTCCGGGGACAACAGCTGGAGCAAGCCTGCAAAGCTGCGAGCAGGGCGGTGTGGCGGCGTGCGGCGTGCCCCGCGGGCTCCCAGCTGCAGCGACGGCAACACCGCCCTCCTCTGCTGCCCAGCATCGGGATACCGGCAATKCACGCACGGCAGTTTCATTTGATTATTCATTGACCAAGCTCTTTTATAACCTCCGGCGCTGTACTTTATTAGAGAACCTTCAAAACTATTTACTACACCTTTGAACAGCTTCCAGAAAAAAGGTTAATCAACTCTTCCTGCTGAACTTACACACAGGCCGCACATTCAAGTACTCAGAGCGCTTTGCTGAAACAAAATCAGACACCCTCCATGAAAATACATTTTTCAAAGGGGAATCAGCATGAACGCTCTTTTAAACACACGATAAATCTGAACAAAATGTTGTTCCTATTGAGACAAGTTGAGAATAACCATAAACTTTGAGAGAAGACTCATAAGATTGCACAAGTGGACGGAACACAGGCAAGACCCTAATATTTCATTGTCTCCAGCTTGTTTTTTTTTTTTTTTTAATTGCTGCCAAGAGCTGCTTCTAAATTCTAAAAATACATAGTTACAGTTGCCGGCATTAACCAGGGTCATAGAAATGTTTAAAGATTCAGAAGACTTTTACCCTTAGAGCTGGGATGTGTTGCCTGGGTGTTTTCTTAAAGACAATGTTAAATTTAACCTCATCATTTAATGCAAGTATATGCTGTGTATAAATGGTCCTTACAGAACAGCAGCCCTGGAAACCATGAGCTCTATGGATGCTCAATGTTAAGCACAGACACGATGTGGCTACATGGGGCTAACCTTATTTTTCACCAAGGAGGGGAAAAAGTACAGCTTGAAAAAAGCAGCATGCAGGGAAGGTGCTGCCTCCCTTCAGTAACGGGGCACAGAGCAGGTCCCCAAAGGCACTGCAAGCTGAAGCTGTTCCTGCTGCCGCTCTCGAGGCCTGGGCGCCAGCAGCGGGATTCATGTCCTGGGTTCCCGAGATGGGGATATCCGTAGGGCCCCACAGGCACCCATGGGGACGAGAGCACAGCTGCCCGGCCCCGTGTGCCAGGGCCGCTCTGACCCGCTCGCAGTGCCGCATTGCCACTGCTTCGCTCCAGAATTCAAACCTGCCAGGATCCTAAAACCCCCAAGGAAGAAGTCTAAGCCAGAAGTTCTGACTGCTTTGTCTAACTTGCACTTTCTGTTTAGATAAGCCTAAAGAAATAAACTAAAATGTTACCAATCCTTTTTTCTCTTTTTTTTTTTTTTTAGAAGGCACAGATAGATAGCAGAGTAACCAACTTCTATTTCTCCACTGGAACATTGGAAACGTGCTGTGTGCAAGTGAGATGTGCCAAGCTGAGGAAGCGGCCGGTGAGGCCGGCGATCAGCCTCCCGCTGAGCAGGCGTCGACGGCCCTGCGCGGGCAGGAGAGCCCCGGGCGCACGCAGACACACGTGTGCACGGTGCAGCCACCGTGCTGCAGAGCTGCAGGTGGGGAGAGCCCTGCTGCTTTCGTAGAACGATCTGTGTTCACTATCAAAGCAGAGCAAATTGAAAACACCAGAAAGATACCCTGCATCTTTTACAAGATACCTGCTACCCGTGTGCAGTGCCAGGTGAATTCAGCATTTCGGAAGCATCCTGGGAATCCTTTTCCTTAGCCCTGCAAAAGACAGACTGAGAGAAGGAGGCATGGGGAGGGAGGAATAAAATTTTGTAAAGCTCAAGGATAATGCTGAGGAGTTGAGAGATATTTCCAGCCATCAAGGAAAAGAAGATAAGGAGAAGAGGTCAGAACACAGAATGACTACTCTCAAAACTGAACCTTTTCAGTATACAAACTATACAATGCTGTTACATGTGAGAACTGGGATCCAGTAGTATGTTCTCACTGAAGGTCATTCCAAGTGGGATGTCATTGCAGATGGATCACTTGTTATGGATGGGGGCACAGGAGTGAGGTACAAATGGAGTTGGGGATGTTTTGTCCCAGTGCACAATGGGGATCATGAAGCAGTACAGCAGGAGCATGGAGGCCTTGGAGGAGCTCTGGGGCAAGTCTGGAGACTATTCAGCTTGTACAGAACAGCTTTCCATTCTCTGATCAAGATAACATCTCACTTGACGCTTCCTATAACATGGTAAGAGAAAGAAAGGAAAATTACAGAGCGGTCCAAGGGAAGACCAAAAGCTAGCCAGTGTATCTTCTGATGCATGTACTGACCTTCAAGAACCTGCTGTTCAGATACAGTGACATAAGCAAAGAGAATTAGGCCAAGGGAGYTCGCCAGCCCTGCCTGCCTCCCCACGTGCAGAGCCCCTTCGACAGAACTGCGCTTAGTGAGGCTGATCTCCCAGGGGCGACACGACCACAAACCTGGGCTACTCTGTCGCATGAGCAGGAGCAAACGGTAAGCAAAGATAAGGAGGAATCCCCCACTAAAAGAACTACTTAAGTGATATCATGTGATCAACAAATAAAGATTAAAGCAAAAGAAACATTTAGGTAGGAAAACAAAACAGGGGAGTTCAGCCCACACCGTTTGAAACCACCTCTCCCTCTCTCCCCCTCTCTCTCTAGGTAAATAAGCCCTTTGGAGCCTGCTCCAAACAGTGCCTTCAGCTGCAGGTCTTTAAAAACAAGGATCGTTTGCAAAATTCTCATTTGGGTAGTGATTTTTATCTTCATAGCAACTAACTAGGCTGATACAGAGCCTGATCCATAAAGCAACATGCTTATTCTCAAGTCAAAAATTGGGAACTGACTACTGGTCCAGTTAGGAGGCACATAAAAGAAAAAAATATCCTGCCGTATGTGATTAAAGTGTATATATAAAGGAATAGGAAAGTACTAATTTAAAGAAAAAAATCTATATAATTACAAAACCATACGAAATTATCCCATCTCTGATCTTAGGCCAAATCCTGCTGAAAATTATAACCTTGCTATTGTGGTACAYATAACCAATATGTTTTATACCACATCCTTCCTTATTCATTTGGTTGCTAAGACTAAATTATTTTATGTCATCCATTCAGAGAACATCAGGAATATAAATTCTCTATGCAAGGCTAACTTGCATAAATCTTCAACTTTTATACTGCCAGTAGGCCAGGTTGTTTCCTGGGCTCAGTTATATGTCAAATACATATTTCACCACTATGTCAGAGAGGAGAAGACACAAACATAGCTCAGGACAGATATTATTCTCTCCCTATTTGTAAGCATCAATGAGTTTAAATTTTACACACATTTCCAACAGTAAGTTTACTCAAATGTCAGTAACAGGTAAATCTACAAGCGGGAAATAATGAACTTGATTTCTTGCACAAATTAATGGCAATGTGGACATGTCATTACAAAGGAGAGGAATGTCATTACTGTCACCTAGATAAATTCTTTAGCCGTCACATTAGATCCCTATCAGTTTTGAGAAAAAAAAAAATTTACCCCAATAACACAGTGTAAGAAGAAAAATGTTCTTTCACATTACACAAAAAATTAAGTAAACCTGCTGATTTGAACCAAAATCAACAAGTGCAAATAACAATTAAATTCAAGATAAACTGCTAGCGTCCACGGCCACACACTACATAGTACATTTTAATACTCAGCAGAGGAACCCCTTCCTTGCCCAGCCCGCAGTAAAGTGCCCTGCCGCTTGTGTGGAGCAAACGCGGAGCTCAGCGCCGCGGCCGGGACGTGTCCGCTCCTCTGCCCTCGGAGAGGGAGCCCCACTTTGTGCCTGGCACAGAAAGCACAGCCAGGAGCAGCCAGATGTCCATGGAAATGATGAGGGGAAGGTTCCCATTATGCACAAACATATGCACGAACATTATGCATTATGAAGGGCATGTGTGGTAAGCAGTGGCACAGGACAGTTGCTGGGGATTCTAGGTAGGCTCTATTTTCCGATGGCTTTCAGCAGCACCAGGGGAACATCAAATGCATATTCACCACCCTGCAGCTTCAGCACAGCCCCGGCTTTACTGAAACCATCAACGTGCACATCTGTGTGTCCTGGCAGACAGGCTGTAGCGCTGCTTTCCAGCCGCTCGGTCACTGGATCTGTGCTGTGCATAAGCAGCTACCTCTGACAAGAAGTGGCCCCAAACCAACCAGCACCTTCCTGGAAATGAGACGACCYGTCTGTCACACAGACTTTTTAAGGGTTGGCTTTGCCCAGACAACGCTGCTTCCTCTTCSAAAAACACAGCCCGCAAGGCCCAACTGCTCTCAGTCTCGGGGTGCTCAGTGCTGCCCGATGTGGCCCCGCACCAAGCAGAGCGGAGACCTTGGCCGCAGCCGGGTGCGTGTGCAGCACGGCGCAGGCTCCACGGCTGCGGCGGGGCAGAGCAGAGACCCCTTCGAGCCCCAGGGCCCGGGGAGCACGGCAAGGGCTGGCAAAGCCCCTGCCATGGCTGGTGGCCACGGGACACCCGGGAGACCCCGACACTGCAGGAGGTGTCCCCAGCCCTCCGGGCCAGCACGCGCACGCTTCCCATTCAAGCAGCTCTTAGGCAAGTCAGCCTCTCTTCCAGGAGGAAACAGATCTACGGCAGTTAAAAGGCCACCTTTAACACATTTTAATATATAAGCCCACGTAAAGCTTGCAGCAGGCCCTGCTGGTGGGCCTGCTGCGGGAGGCAGCTCTGCATTTGCTGCTGACCCTCCTGCAGCAGCTCATCCRCCCGAGCCTTCGTCCCCCTCCTTTCCCCACGTGTAACACAACTGTAGAGTCCACATAACCGTCCTGTTCTTCTTCTGGAAGGCTTTCTCAATGCCTGATGACATTTCTTCTTTCTAAGGGGCAGCCTGCTGTTCAAATGGCATGCCTCTCTGGCAGGGTGCAGCCTGTCAATTTGTTATCTCTGTGATGTTATACAAATGAAGTCCTGTGAAAATGAATGATTGAATGACTCCAATTCCCAGTTCTGTTCTGAAAAAAAACCCTCATCTTTATGGTATCTACTTYGTTTTTGCTACAAACTTGAGTTATGATCTGATGACAACTGATGTTCTTGTGATCAACACAGAATATAAAGATGCTATTGTAGTTCAGACACGTCTTCTGTTTACACCCAAATAATTTATAYTCTTACACAACTCTGGAAAAACGTAGCTGTCTTTTGACAACTTAGTCACAGCATAGAAGCAAAGATGATCGAATCGCGTCTTTAAGGACCGGCTTTGTGCAACCAGTTCATTGGGAGAGGCCTAACGCCAAACTTTGGGTTTTAAACACCAAAACGAGTGGAGAGGAAGACAAATTACACTGTCTCCAGACTGTTTGAGAGAGCTGGAACGGCGCAGGCGCGAGGGGCACTCGCAGCCCCTTTGGCCCTGCTCAGAAGCGAAGGGCCGCGCGGTGACGGGAGAGCCGGGCAGCACCGGGACGGGCACYGGGCCGGGAGCCGCGTTGGCGCCACGCGTCCGGCCGCCCACCGCCACTCTGCTCTTATTGCGCGGCCCTCGTTAAACAGAAACAGGGATTATCCTTAGTGAGACAGCTCGAGGATAACAAGCGACTCCAAAAGAGGCTAATCCAGTTTATTAAACAAATCCAGTTGAAGACGTGCCAGCACTTGCCCGAGACCAATAAAATAAATGTTTCAAAGCGAAAGTACATTTATGCAACTGCTTTATAGAAGCTTCTACTCAAAATGCTGGGCTGGGGTGCCCGGAGAGGCAGCGGCGTCTCCATCGTCCCCATCCTTGGAGATGCTCAGACCCACAGGSACACGGGGACCCCGCTGCTCCGGGTGGCCCTGCCTGAGCAGGGCATGAGCCAGCCAGCCCCCAGGTCCCTGCTGGCCTCCGCTCCTCTGGGATGCTTTAAAAATGCTACTCTCACATGGATCTATTTTCCTTAAACACCTGTTTTTTAGGGCCTGAGAAATGTCTGGGAGAATCAGAATAGCCTGTGCCTTTTCTCCTCCTCACTTTTTGATGTTCAGGTCAGAGGTTCAACTGCTAATGAGCCTCCCTAATCCCAACACCAAAGCCAAGATGTTCAACCATCCAGGCACACGGGCTTAAAGCAAGGCCCACGACCAACACCAAAACGCCTGAGCAAGCACGACTAGGAATCTACACGGATCTCTACTTTGCAAGCACAAACACGGATCTTACGTTGAAGCCATGAAAAGTCCTCAAGCGCATCTCATTTCTGCCACAGCGTATGGAGCAGCGAGGAAAGGCAGAAGGTGGCAGGAAGCCCGTGGTCTCGCCAGGCTGTGGCAGCTCCGACACGACGCTGGCCTCGCTGAGCTCCTCACTGAGCTCCTCGCTGAGCTCCCAGGCCGGGTGCTTCCCCTACTTGCTCCRTTCTCCAGGAATGCTCTGCAGGAGCATGGAAATCAGGTCAACTAGACAATCAGACATCTTCCTAATGAATGATAACTGTGGAGGAGTATAACATAATGGTGTATAATAGGAGTGAAAATTATTTTCTGTTAGAGGGAGATGACAGTAAAGAATGTAACATAGCCAAGGAAAAATACAAGATAAAATACAGCCTAAACTGTAACTGTCTCTACAACACCCACAGCCCTGAAGCTATCCCATCACCTTTTTCCATTCCATTTCTAAATGCAGCCTTCACTGGCCTCTGGCTTGCGATGCCGTCAGGGCTGGTCAGTGCCTTCATGGGAGCGTGTTCCCTGGGACCCTGGCGGGCACTGCCCTGGAAGCGCAGGTGGGACTGCAGGTATGCGGTGGGCAGATCACAYGCTGAGGGAACATGCTGCTCACTCCATGCAATAACAGTCGGAGATGGGAGTTTCTGCTAGAAATGAGAAGAATTCTGAACATAGCAACAAGGAAAGGTACAGCATAAACACATTGCTCTATAAAGATTAAACGCAAAGGAATGTCTAGACAGTTAAATTCCTATGGATTTTGCTCACCAGACTCCTCACACGGAGATCTATTTTGTTTCCACACAAGATCTGACAGAACCTTCAGCCCACTGTGCAGGAGCCCAACCAGTAACGGCCTTCACCCTTCACCGCTGCTCCAGTGAGAGCCGCAGAGCCACAGGCAGGAGCTCCTGCACGCGGTGCTGGTCCGAGCAGGCTCTGCGCTGCCAGATAGATAGAAGCAGCACGGAGGCCTCTCTCAGCGTGCCAGCACGAGCCCTGCATGGGTAGGGGCACAATGTACTCGCAGGGGTGGAGGTTATCTGGGTCTCACGGAACCGGCTGCGCTAGCGCATCCCACAGCTCGCCAGTGGGAGTAAATCTTGCTTGTAAATCTTACAGAGCAAATTCTGAAGCAAGTCTGCCTTTAGGTATAGCTAAGGCAATTTACTATGATCTATAAAAGATAAAATAAGGATCTTTCACTTAAGATCTTTTTTTTTTACACTTATTTTCTTGAGAATGGAGTTAGAAACAGAAGCACGTCCTCCTCCCCCAATCCGACTCAGTGATCTGGTCTSCTTTTTAACATAATTCTACTCCCAGGATTCCTTAATTGAGAAGTTTAAATAAATGAAATTATGAATATTGTATTATTGTTTAGCTTACAGAAAGCCTTTGTGCAAGGCTCTCAAAATTCAGAAATATGATGGGTATAAGACTACATAAATCATGGGAGGTTGTTCATTTCTGGACCCTTGGGACTTGAAGCAGCAACTTCCTCAATTATTTCACATAAATCAGAAAGGAAGAAGTTCAGATTTCCTGCATTGTAATGGAAACACATACTTTGAGGAGCTACAACTGGAGATCTGTGAAATCTAATTTCCTGGAATGGAATTTTGCCAGTCGGACGTTCCTGAGAAGAGGCGCATGTGTGTGTTACAGCTCAGAATGAATAAACCTTTGGGCATCTAGTGGCTGATGGGTTAATTTTGTGAGGCAGGGACACGGAATTACCCAGCAGGTTTCAGCAATTATATACATTACCCTAAATGATACCTGGTGATTTTAAAAGAATGAGGACAAGAAAATCACGTTCTCAGAAATTTCCAAAGATTCTGGCAGGAGAGTTCAACATCCCAAGCAAGTGTATGTAAACTGAAATGAGTATTTCGAACACAGAACACACTCAACTTGCATATTGCAATGAGCAGTTAGTCTTCTCACTGGCAGACTGCACATTCACCCATGACCATACTATGGAATAAAGAATTCTGTACTRTATTAATCAGTGGATATTTCATTAAAATGTCAGGAATTGTCTCCGAATCTTGTATACTAAAACTTATTGTTGGATTTCAGTACTAAGTACCTTTTTAAAAAAAAGTCCATCAGAAAAGATAATAAATTGTTATACGCCTATAATGGAAGAATATTTATATATACACAAATGCTTAGCTGGACCATGACATGCTATGTGCTACCATTTTAACAAGCAGCTGCTTAGTAACCTTCCATGGACTCTTATGAAAGCAGTAAAAAGAGTAATATTGTAGTACTACAGAAATGGTTTAGATAATGTAGTCCAGGAATTGTTTCCTTTGTCTTGGCACTTCCCTTCATATCTATACAAACCAATTTAAAAAAACTGATCAAACAACAACAACAAAAATCAAGCAATGGGAAGCAGCCCACTTCTGCAATATACTGCTGAGGGGATGGAATGTGATTTAAATGAAGATATAAGGTCAATTCTACTTTTTGGGTAAAACCCTCTGAATTCYGTGTGCCATATAAGGAATTAGAATCTCAACTAGAAACAAGTCTGGGAAGAGTCTCACTCTCAGACACATCAGTAAGGCTTCTGATTTCTAGTTTTTCCGAACCCTAGTGAAAGCTGAACACAGGACACTACGACCTCCTCTGCACACCCACCAGTTTATACTCCTTTTTTGCACCTTTGCAATAAAACCTTGCTGCTACAGCAGCAAAGCCATGTGCTGAAGCACGTGYTCGTCACCTGGATTACACCGTGGTGGCCGCCCTTCATCCCCTGCCCCAGGGGAGCCTCTTCCCTCCTCAACTGCCCCACTAATCCACCCAGCTTTAGTCTGCCAGCTTTGCAGCCTCCCTGTTGTTACCAAATTACAGGCTCTGCAGGCAGGGTCTTTATCTTGCTATCTGTACCCAGTCTCCTGCAGTTAGAGACAATTATCTACAGCTACTAATTCCTATTTAGCTCTAATGGAACAGACACAGAAAAGCAGTGTTAAATCCTCGTCTTTTGTAGAAATTCTGCACAGCAGACCCAGGAACATCCTGTTTTCACTTCTGCGAGATGATAATATTAAATAGGACAGGGAATAAATAGGAACTATGTCTTCACTGCTTATGCTCATACATGTTTATTTGGAGGATTAAGTGTCTCTACTAAAACAACAAAACTGTCTAGTCTCAAAAAAAAAAAAAAAAAAGTTTTCCCCTGGAATGAAAAAAGTAGTTTTCCCTCTAGAAGGTATCAGTAAGATGAAAGAAATTTCAAGAGTTGCTAATATAGTTGCTTTGTAATTTTTAATAAACACATAAGGTTTGCAGATACTACATATGGTACTTAGATAGCAGGAGTGTGCCAGCTGCTATTATCTTATTACTTGGTTTGCTCAAGACGTTTTTCTCCCTCCCTTCAACAAGTTAATATCATTAGCTCTGCCTGGGGGAAACTGAGTCTCAGTGAGGCAAGTTCACTCCGCAGGMCAACAACAGAAGGAATAAACGGGCTCCTTCAAGGCTCAATCTTATGTCCTACTTGCCATCCTTTTGCCACCAGCAAGCCCAGCAYTCAGATGTCTCATAGGAGAAACTCAGCAGAGAGTTATCTTCAAAACACAGTCCTGCCCTAACCTGGGTGCGTTACCACTTGCCCAGGAAATGCAAAAGCCTTTCACTTCTTTTCTGCTGCTTTCTCAAGCAAGTGAAGAGTAAGAGCAGTGCTGGTGCTCCCAAGAGGACCAGGTTCTCTCCAGGAAAGTGGTGTTAGTCATGTCATCGCTGCAGGGTGACGGACCTGCTCCTTCCTTTCCCAGGAAGCCGGGCAGGGAGCCGCGGAGCCTGCGGGTAGTCCCAAGCTGCAGCCCAGCGTGCTGGGGCTCTCRCGGGACCAAGCGCCTGCCGCAGGCACCAGGAGCCCGCGACCTTCCGAGCCAGGAGGAGGGAAACAACTGTCCCATGGAGACAAATCAGGAGCATCTTCATGCTGAAGCTCTGGCTGGCTGCTGGCCTGGCTGCTCYGCTAGCGAGCGGCAAAAGCGGCCGAGTGATCTGCACCGCACGGGCTTGCGGCCAGGCAGGCTYGGGCTGCGCACAGAGCCACTGGCCTCATTCCCATTTTCCCCTGACATTCCTATTTCTGTTCCTCCATTTATCCATGAACAGCTGCTGCATGTATCACGGGGTAAATGGATATCCATTCATTCCGAGCAGCAGACCTCACTGGTTGCAGGAGATCTGATCAACAACACTTACAGTTCTGAAGAGACTATCAAGATTTATTTTGCAGTTCATGTACACAGGAATTGTACTGCAAACTAGTAACACTGAATGCCTGGAAAGGTATGGCTTTTCAGAGCCTAAAATATGAAAAATATTTTCTGATCTTTCTGGTCCTTTTTTTTTATGGAGGAGGAAAGCTTCACTAGTACCTGCTTCTTCATTTATTATGGACATTAAGTTAAACAGAGTTTCCTCTTAAATTCAGTCTAATCAAATTAATAGCAATATTATTCTGAGTCACGCTAATCTAATTAGTGTCAATATTTAATAAATTTTCTACAAATTATGCTGAAAATGAGCTTCTTGCTTTCCATCAAGAAGTCTGGAAAGTATAAACAGCATTTCCTTCCAGTCCAGGAATCCGTGGCAAATACCAGCAAGGGCTGGCCTGGCGAATGAAGCAGTTGCTCCTTGACTGCCCTGCCGGCAGCCTGCGCATGCACTTTATTTCATTAATACTTTAAAGGTACACAGAAAACTCAACAAATAATTGCTGATTCAAAGTACATTCTTCTCCTTACTGCTTTTCATATATCCCTGTAACATTACTGTCATGACAGGACTGAGCATATATTTAAAAACACTCATGCCATATGATCAGGTGTGTTCATACCACAGGCCAGAACCATCACTATAAGGATGCTAAAGAAAGTCTGAAAAATATTAACTACACAGACACATTACTATAGAAATGAATCATCAGAGTGGATTTCAACACCTATCTAGAGATGTACAAATGGTGAGGAACTCCGTGCACAGCTGAGACTGTGTTCCTTTAAACAACTGGGAAATTATAGGGTACTTACTTCAAAAGTAGCATCAAATTATATTTCATGAAATACTACCGTGTTATCATTAACCCAAGTTTATTTTCCTACCTAAATCATTTTTTTCAGTACACAACTGAAGAGGGGTTTCTGCTGTGTCACTGCAGGGCTCTGTCAGTCCAATGCTACTGAACTGCTGTATCTAATCACACATCTCAGTGCTGAGCCTCCAGCAGAAGGGAGAGGCTAACACAGAAGATTGATAGGAAAATCCACTGGCTGAAACTACTTCTCTCTAAATACCTCTCAAACAACTGTCTCCAGCAGAGAGATCCACACAAGCCTGCGTGCTGGCTAATGATCAAGTCAAAAAGTAGTTAGATTCACTCCTGTTAGTGTTAGCTGATTGCAAAAATGCACGGTTAGGAAGCTGCACGGGTAGTGAGTGTTAGTCGCTGAAAAGTAAATAGAGTAAATCTTTATAGACTCCTACATACCACTGTTAGAGTGCATACAAGGAGATCAGCATTAAGTTCTATATAACGGGTTTCATCTTTGATCACTCTAACAGAATTATGTTCCTTCTATCAAAGTCTTCTTTCAAGTAATAAACTTGCTGAACATGATATCATAACCCAGCTGAACAGTTCACTGCTCATGAGGAAAGAGCAGGCATGTGGCCACTGCGATTGCACGAGGGAGCTTCAAGCAGAATCTCACTTATTTTTGTTCTAGTAGTAACAAGTTAAACATGATTTGATCCAAACCAACATTCCCTTTTGAATTTGGACTCAACAACAAATAAATCATGTATTTTCACATCAAGAGCTTACAGAGAAACACAACGAAAACTGCACTATTAACCATCTCCAGAAGTTTAAAAGTAAATCATGAGATTAATTTCTTTACAAATTGTAATGCTTTTTACACTATACATTAGATAGTTGTTCCTTTTCCCTTGATACGAGAATCCCTATACTTCTGCCTTTTTTGCAATATCTCTGTTAACGATTGTTACACTACTGCCTACCAAAAAATGATTAGTATTTACTGGTCCTCTGCAACTTTTATGGACAAAAGAAAGTGCTTTTGTTCTGATCTTTCTCCTTCCTAGTGATAAGAAATTGTTCTCTGCATTTATATCACACACTGGTGGTGTATGATATGAGTGGTGGTGTGTGATAAGAGGGGTTTCAGCAGTAGCATGTTTCACTTATTTTTTCTTTTTATTTTTTTCGTGTCTCTCTTCAAATGTATGTAAGATTAATGTCAATTAGGCAAAATTCCTTAAATGTTCTCCTTGCTCCAGACAGGGCAAGGACAAGCTCTTTGCAGACTCCCTATAGCCTCAGCCTCCTTGTTCATTTTTACACTTCACCACGACCAGCCACCCAACTGGCCTCTGAATTCCAGGCCCCCTCCAGCATTCCTCATTTGGTCACCCAAGCTTCATGTGGCTTTTATCATTCATAATTATATTCTCTCTGTGATATTCCTCAGCACTGCCCACGGGACACATCTTCCAAACTTCCCATCATTTATTTTTTCCCACTAAAATGGGTCTAATTTTCTACATTTGTTTTAAAGTGTGGTACTCAAAACTGGACAGAGTGGTTTGGCTGAAACCTCTCCAGCATCACCAGCAAAGTAGAGAACAGTCCGAAGTCATGAAACCCAGTATTTTTATGGTGCTGCTTGTTATACAGCAGGGCTATCTAGCAAGTTATTTCTCATTTAGCATTAATACATTTGACTTTTTTCTTCTAAAATATAGACTTTTGCACTTGCCTTAATTTCATGTGACTGATTTTGAGCCTCCTCTAATTGTTTAATATTATTTTATTAGGAACTGAAGTGACTGCAGCTACTTTCAACTCCATGTTACTGGCAAATATTTTCTGTTCTTCACGTTATCACACATTCTATTCTAAAATGGTCATCATCATTCAGGCTCCTAATGAAAATYAGGAGGAACATGCCTGGGATAAATCCCACCTGAAGTGCATGATAGTAATTAATTTTTTTTTTTTCTAAATGCTTTTTTCCCCCCACAAAAAATCATCACCTGAAGGAAATTCATTGTTTTCCAGAATTTCTTTGCTTAATAGAAAGCAAGAGAGAATGAAAATCCTTGCTAAAGCACATAAGTGTCACATCTACTCTTCCCTCTCAGCTGCCTTTACTATTATTGACTGTCTTGACACATAGTCTTGCTTAGTTTTCTTTCTGTTTGAGCCTGAGTTAAATTCACAGTGTGTTTCTGAATTCCTGACTAATCACTAGGTCATTCCCATCTGGCTCTAAAAAGTGTTAATCTTTGTGCCTGTTTCTGTGTCTGCCTTCTCAATAACTCAGAACCACCTCATCACGCAGCCTGTAATTAAGACCCACAGTTTGATTATAATTCCTCACGTTCCCACCCAAACTTGTCCCTGGTTCCACCCATACTGCTCCTCTGTCCATCTCATCTCTTGCTTTATATCTGAATCATAAAACGGACCCAGGTTCAGCGTGCTAGTTGTTCTGCGCTCTGCAGTTCCCGGGCGTCTCACTTTATCCCAGCTCAATCTCAGAGGCGGGATAACAAGATAACAACACCCGCGTTTAACAACATTAACACAAACGTCATGACAACAAGTCACGGCTGCAACAGGAGGGTTTCCTAACCAAGGTCTGGTGCCTCTAAGCAATAACGTGAGAAACTCCTGGCATGAGATTGCAGAGGGCAAGATCAGGTTACTCCTGCTTAAAATTAAGAGCCACATAATGTAATTTACTATCCCCTGCAATCTGCATTCTGCAAATGTCTGCTCCTATTGATGGATTTAGCTTCAAACGAAATGTTGAAATCAGCAGGAAACTTTCTGACAAGCTTTCAAAGCCAAATACAGAAAAGCAGTGGAAGTTCTGGTGTTACATAAATATTTTTCTTATATAGTTAAACACTACCACTTTATCCTTCCTCAGTACTGTGATAAAAAACACATTTAAATAAACACGGTTTCAAATGGATGTTTTAATTTTTGCCTGCTTTAGTGTATTATGCTTTTCTTCATTCACTGAAAGTATTACAGGTAAGATCCCTCCAGCTGAGTTAGCTACCAACATTAGAAAAATGTCACATTTTTCCAAAGCCTTTGATTCACTTACCTTTAGTTTAAACTACAAAAATAATCACTTGTGAAAAAGATAGCTTAGAATAACTCCTTGAACTATTTCTTTTATCCACGTTGTTCAAATTCTAACAAGCTTACCTTCTGTCAGCCTGATGCCACTCCACTTGCAAGAATATCTCTGTTCAAAAGTTGACCAGGTTCTACGTCACCAGTCGCCTCTGCATCATGTTTGGGATCGAAGATGCCTCCTGTCAATATTGTGGCTCGATGTTAGTAAAGATGACTAAAGTAAAAATAGCAAATCAGGTATTCAAATAAAATGTGTTCTTGTTTTTTTTTTTTTTTTTTTTNTTTTTTTTTTTTTTTTTTTTTTTTTTTTTTTTTTTACATTAAGCAGATAGCCAAACTGCTGCAGATCTCTGGAAGTCTATTTAATTTCAGTAAGCATCTGCAATCTGCAAAATAATTTGCTAACAAATTTCAGCCTCAGTGCATGTTTACAAGCCACATTTGCTGTTTCAGTCATGCAATTGCTCAAACTGCTCAAATAGCACTATTCTATATTCTGATCAGGGTATCACATTTGCATGCATTAATAATATTTTAATATTAATACAAGTAATTTTATAAATGTTTAGTGAACAATGAGTTCTCTAGAGCATAAGTGGGCACAGATGAATGGCTGTTTGCAAAAGTCATATCCTAGCATGGTCAAGATAAAAATAGTTTATGTAAATGTTCCCCAAAAAGCAAATAATTATAATTATTATGAACAGACAGATAAATATTATGTTCAGCCCAAGTATGTTTTGCTAAYGCTGTGTTTCTATCATGTGCCTGCATCCTTGGGCGGGCTGCAACAGGAAGGGGCGAGGGCGCAGGCGGCGATGTGGAGCAGGGGGCCCTGCTCCCGCCTCCAGAGGCTGCGGCTCCCCCGGGACAGCGGGACCCTTCCCGGGCCCTTCCCTTCCCTTTTGGGACACCCCAAAGGGCCGCAGGCCTTCGCCCTGCTCCAGTCACTGCAGTTTCAGGCAGGGGGCTAATAATAGGCAGAGCTGTTTACAGTGCTCGGGCAGTTGTGGCTGTTACAGCCACATAMAATAATTCATTCCTGCCTTACAAAGCACTGGTCTTTCAACAGCTTGGCAAAAGTATTGCAGCACTGCAAAGGTCAGCAAAGGCCTCACGCTGTAGAACTGGGCAGATAAAGTGAAGCCTGCTGGAAATCTGAAGATGACTTGGATTTAAAACCTAAATGGCTTTAATACAATTGATGAATAATTTTAATTAAACAGAAGTTATTATATAAGCCATTATTTTATTATTATTATATCAGCCATTATTTTATTACTAGACCATTTAAACAGTCCTTATAAAAAGATTAGAAAATATTRACTGTTAATATTTCATTTAAGATGTTCGGTTTAAAATTAATTCTGATTAAATATTTCTCTTTAAAAACTGCATTATTAGTATTAGATTAGTGGAGCATGCACAACAGACTCTACAATTCTATATTTTTCTAGACATGAAAAACTTACCTTTGTTTTTAGAAAATGCTTTTCCACTCCTGAAATACAAAGAAGAAAAATCACCACAGTGTTTTTTGATTTTGCTGATAGATATACCTTGTGCAGCACAGACCGAAAACAAGATAACTGCCAAGAACAAATAACTTTTGTTTCAATAGATTAGAAAATGAATCATCCATGTTATTTTTAGCAGATTATTAAGAGCTGACAGTTAAATCTGTAAACTGACTTGTGTGGGTTTTTTTATTCTTGTTAACATAACCTTTTAAGATAGCTAGGATTTAACACAAAAGACATTCAGTGACTGGAAATAATCTCTCAATTTTAAAAGGCCAGYGGGCCATTCAATAGGACATGCTTCACATGAATCTCCTATTCACCCAATGTTCTATCATTTAAACATAATCTAGCTAAACAAAGCAATAGATTTTACGTGAAAATGTAAGAAACTGGATTTGTTTTCATTCCATAAATATTTACAAGACTGAGATAAGAATGTTCTAGCTGTTGGGAAGAAATGGTCTCGTTTTAAATGGAAGATGTTGGAGGCTGGACATAACTGAGCAGACATTTTGTATTTAGCTTTTAGCATTTAGCTTTTTTAGCATTTAATTTCAGAATATATGTTTATTCTAATTTCAGTGAGGCTGAACCAAAAGAACTTGCTGAAATAAGGAGTATCTAACAATCTAACACTTTTTTTTATTATTATTTTATTATTTTTTTTTTTTTATTGTTACTCTGTAGTCATCCTTCCTTCTAGTCAAACATTACATTTCTTCTGAGTCAAGACCAGGAGGGGTTGTGACCACTCTTTCTTCCACAACAGAAGAGTTATTTTGGACAAACCCAAGCACATTTATTTCATCTGTACCTCCCGGCATACCTTTGAAGCTCTCTAAATCCAGAAAAAAAAATGCTGTCTATAGTAGTGCCAGTTGCTCCCAACTGTGGTCCCAAGATCTTCTTGCACAAATGCATGGTGAAAATGAGTACTGCTCCCAAGATTTTGAAAACTAGTACTAGATCTAATTAAAACACATGTATGTATTTTAGTTTGAAAAGCATGAATAGACTCTTGAGGTAGGTACCCTTTTTGAAGGTCTRCAAATATATAAAAATGAATCTGGGCCTTGGAGAAAGTATTAAATAATGCAGAAATAAGAGACAGTTTTGTTTTCCACATGAGCACAAGAGAGCAAAAATCCCCCAGTAAAATTGAACTCAATACATTTTCCCAAGGTCAGTTATGGTTTTGAAAAATCTTACTGGTACTTTTCTCCAGCAGAGAAGCCTCTGCTATACAGAGGAATTAAATAAATCTCTGGATATTTACAAAAACATGCTATGAAAATAACAGACATACACATTCAGAGCATGTTAATGCTGACACCAAAGCCGGAGAAGAAAAGCTGAGAAAAGGAAAAGGTGAACTAAAAATACTGCATTCTTCTACCATCCATGGGCAATCATTCTCTTCTGAAGCTGTTTCCATTTCCCAGAAAAGAAATCTAATGAAGACAAGAGTTATGACTGAAAACATTGTTCCACAGCTGTAGCATTCTCAGCTCCTCTAGTTTCTAAAATGAGCTGGTTTTACAAAGGGCAGACTCGACAATATGCTAAAGCTAAAGAGACTACAGATTTTTCACTGAGTAGTGGCGCAAAACTTTCTAAAATGTGTATTTGCAAAGAAGCAATAAGCTACATACTTAGTTTGCATCCTTTAACAGCTTAACATGATATTGGGAATATGAGAAATGCCATTTTTTAATTGAAATTAAATGAAATATTTCCCTGAAAAGTGAGCAGAACTGTTGCTATCACGAATTGTCACTCAGTTCCCTGGGACTAGCAGGGCGCCCTTCAGATGAGCTGGTCTTAACTGTAAGTACCCAGCACAGTGAGCAGGCGCGCTGACTGCAGCTCTCACGACTGTGGCAAGAGTCATACAACACCAAAAATCACGGTGCAACTGAATTGCTGCTGAAAGGCACATCTGAGGGTTTGGCTCTATTGGCAAGGGCAAGTTTGTAATTGGGCTTGCACATACCTTTCCTAATGCGGCTCGACTTGTTTGAGCAATATGCCATACATGGCTTCAACAGGACACCATCCATTATCTTTCCTATATTTCACTTAAAAATGTTCTATATTGGAAGTGTTAACAGTGCAATCGTGTGCATTCATCGTGCTTGCATTTGTTTGCCACAGCGTTGCAAGCAGATTTACAAGGGCATACTCTCCAGGCGGTGCAACCCCTTCCATTTTACAAAGAACAAATCACTAACATAATCAATGAGCCAAAGATGCTCCTAATACTAGTGTACTTCTTTCCCAGACTCACTTTCATTAATTTTTTTATACTGCACTGTTCAATATTGTATTGATTGCTCTGTACTAAAAAATCCTTAGGCAAAACATTTAGTCCAGACAGCTAGAGCTGTCTGTTTGCAAAGAACATGCATCATTAGAATATTAAGAAAGAAACTGTGCTTTTCAGCATGTTTTACTCTTATTACAAAGAGGTCATGGGCAAACACTTGAGCTCCTGTCTAGGAAAACACCTGGGAGTTCAATCCTGTAAGCGCAGCTGGACAAACACAGACACAGACAGAGTCCAAGGGTTCACCTCAGCTTAATGATCTGGGCACTGCTATGGAACCAAGACCACCTCGGTCACCCAGCCCTTCAGATCCGGGACATCCATCACTCCCCGCAGTTTCCAAGCAGGACTGACCATGAGCTGAGCCTGGCACCGCGAGCAGATGATGCTGCGAACCCCACAGCACCTCGGGCAGCCATCCTGGGTCGTGGCAATGCAAACAGKGGTGCTAGCGCAGGCAGCAAGGCGCCTCATGAAACTGCAGCAACACCAAGAGCTGCCTGAAGACACTGGAGGGGTTTGGGTTTCCTTACGGGGATATTTCTTTTGTTACCGAGTCACAAGTAGAATTACAGACTCATGGACTCACAGAATGGTTGAGGTTGGCAGGGACCTCTAGGGATCATCCAGTGCAGCCCCTGCTCCAGCAGGGACACCCAGAGCTCGGGACACSCGGTCCCATCCAGGCGGGTTGGCAGATCTGCAGAGCAGGAGCCTCCGCAGCCTCCCTGGGCAGCCTGGGCCAGGGCTGGGCACCCTCACAGGGAAGAAGTTCCTCCTCACATGGAGATGGAGCTGCCTGGGCTTCAGCTTGGACCCACTGCCCCTGCTCCTGTCACCGGCCACCAACAAGAAGAGTCTGGCCTCCTCCATTAAACAATCAGCTGAAAAAATACACAAGTAGTTAAAAGAAAGCTGCATAAACTGCAATGTAAGACATTATTTCTTTTTAGCAAATAAAGATTGACAGGGCATAAGATGCATGAAGAACCTGAATTCTCCGGCTGACCACACAGAGCTAGAATTCCGGTTTGCTAGCTGCCCCAAAC
>NW_020455538.1:764749-779195 GCF_003342845.1 Nothoprocta perdicaria
GCCCTTCCCCGGGATCCGGCTCCAGCTTTAGCACGGAGAGCACCCGCTCCCACTGAAGCAGCCAAGTTAAAGGGCTCCGGTTCTAACCTCAAGGTGAGAAATGATGCTCAGCCACAGGCTGCCAGAGCTGCAGAGAACTACATGAGAAGAGATAATGTGAGAGAAGATTTCTGGATATAGGTTTTGATTCAGCAAAGTTCATATCTTTACTGAACGGGGAGATTTTGTGTCCAGAACAATCAGTGCTCAAGAAGGTGGTACAAAAATCAATGTACCTGAATACTTCATGGCCAAGGAGAGCTATTGTTTCATTATCTCTTTCACAGTCTCCTCCAGAAAGTTTCGTCTCTTTTCTTAACAGGATCGATACAACTCAGTTTTCAATAAATAATGAATCAGTATGTGTCCACTTGCATACAATGTAAATAATTGATGAAAATCAGGTCTTGCTCTCCTCCTTATGTCCCCTCATACTTCATATTAGATTTCTAGCACAAACACATCCTTACATGGACAGTACATGAGAACAATACTGTTTAGAAAATAATGGAACTGATGGCACCGCTCCAGGAACAAGGGTGACATTCCCTTTTATAAGAAACAGATGTACAACTGGACAAACACCACATCCAAATCGGACAGTAGCAGATATCTAAGGAGGTGGATAGTTATTTTAACACTGTGGAGGCAGAACATATAAAACACCACACCACAATCTTTGCTAAAACTCATAGAGTGGTTTTGTTCTGATTTTTTCTGAAGAATGGATTCAATATGGAATAAACTGAATTTGATCTTTACAGTAAATTGAACCATTCATTTTAAGCTTCTTTTTATTACTTATATTGGGGCCTATGGCCAAGTTRGTGAGAATTTTGTTTGAAGAAAAGAAAGCCAAAAAGAGATTTCAGCATGATTTTCATATACAACAAAAAAAAAACCACCCCAACATATTTCACCATTAGTGATAAAGATTGAATTCTCCCACCTGAGCAATTTCTCTGTAAACCACAGGCATCGCAGCAGCTGTCTGCGGGAAGTTTGCTCCTGGGAAAGGGGAGCGAGCAGAGAAGGACGCACGGAGGCTGCGGGACGGCAGCGCCAGCACCGGCACAGCCACCCTGAGGGATCGCTCCCACTTTCAGTCCATCCACATTCCGGGGAAAACCCAGTACCACTGAAGTGTGGAGGCTTCCACCTCCAGAAGGGAGCACGAGCAGGCGAGAGCCCTACTAAAGCCCAGCCCGTGGTCTGGAGCACAAAAAACAGGTTCCCAGTGAGGGGTGTTAAGATTTCTCATTTATCCCAGGCAAAGCTGAGATTGAACCAATATCTTGGTCCTCCATCTTCAGGTTTGCTTTTTCAAGGAAAGGACGGCCTGGGGCAAGTCTCTTGTTCCTTGCTATGATTTATCACTAGTAGGAACAGGCAAGATGTCTGTAGAGCCTCAGGGCAGCCCAGGACCAAGCAGATTAGTCCATAATAAGTGTGCAAGGATGGGAGGCAAAGAGGAGCCCACGGGCGAGCGGGAGGCAACGAGGCGAGTCATGAGCGCCAGAGAGGCGCACRCCAAAGCCAGCRTGGCCAGAGTGTCCCTCGCCAAGCTCCCTCGTCTGCGTGCACAGAGCTCCGCYGCAGCGACAACAGCGCTGGCTGCTGGCGGGGACATCCAGGGCTCCTACCAAGGACAGGGCCAAAGCAGACTGAGAGAACAGCCACTGCACTTGGGGCAGAACAGGGGACAGAGAAATTGGTGCTGGAAGGACGAATTAGTGCTGCTTCTTTATTTATGAATTTATTTTAAGACACTTCCTTGACAGATGTTGATACAAACATGGTAAATGACTGCGGAGCGCTGGGATTTGCCAGGTTATGTAACCTGCTCCAATGAGCTCATCCTGGCTACTCCATTTCAAAACTTCCAAACTGTTTATGGGCAATTCACAGGAAATGTGCTGATTTAGAACAGACCATGAAAGATGACTCTATGCACCGTCCAGGAAGGAGAATTTTCATCRGATAGCCAGCAAAAACAGGGTTATAAAGTGTTTTTATATATGCTCTTCCTATCTGCCAGGATGCCACCTATTTTGCATTTCTGGCCTCAATTCAAATTTCTGGGCATTTTTTGCAAAGATATTTCTTCACCTAAAGGTTAAGGAAATTATTTTCAGTGTYTAAGACCTGATATAAGATTTTGTATTAGGAACTGAAGCTATTTCAAAATAATACATTGAAAAAGGCAGCACTATCAATTAAAATACATGTGGGAAGCAGCAGCAGAATTTTCCAGTGGAAAGAAGGCAGACAGTGCTCAATGGATTTCAGTTTAAAATTATGGTTTTCTTTCCTTTTAACTAATAATGATGAAATTACTTGCAGAGGTAGTTGTCCTCAAAGGGAAACTGGTGAGTGATTTTCCTACYTCATATGGAGAAGACAGAAACATGCAAGATCTTTGACAARGCGCTACGGCAGTCCGAARTAAAATGGACCTCAGAACATCGAGTGCTTTTTTAGGTAATTGAATTTAAGTAAAAAGCATTGCTTCAATTTTATATTTATGGAYAGGTAAACTCAATTTAGCTGTAACTAATCAAGGTCCCAAAGCCAAATCTGCCAGGTTAATGCACSTCGGCTCAAGGACCTCAGGCTGCTGGTCAAACCTTACACCTTGCCACGGGAGCACAAAGCTTACCYGTTCYGCCCGCATCTGCAGTACTGGCATGGAGACAGCGCCCACAGGGAAAACAAGGAAATAAAATAAAGCTCAGTGAGTCTAGTGTTTGGAAACTGGGAAAACTTTTATGGTTTTAGATTGCCTTTGCTTCCTTAGATTATTTCCTTATCTTTTGCTTTCCCTCATGTTCAATCTCATTTCCACTTTCCTACAAGAAGAAGCATCTTAATTTGTCTTACTTGACACAGACAAATGTTTGGATATCTTAAATGGTAATTTGTTCAGGATTTTAAGTCTAAACTACCATTTCTACCACTTAACATGCTAAACTGTGAACTTGCTCCTTGGATGCAATCATTTACCGAAAATTAAGCACACAMATTCTCAAGTGACTTCTGGAAACATAAAGCATTATTTTTGTCTTACACCAGTCTGTTTCTCCTCTTCTCTTATGTATATAAATGAAAGAACTTCTTTTATGTTCATTTGACCTCATGAAAGCTTAAAAGAAGAGAAGAGATAAATGATTAATATAATCTAAATATAAAGATTTTCCTCATACTTAAAGAGTTTTTATGACACATACCCACTTGGGAAATATTTCTAAGTGAAATGGAATTCCTGGAAGTTCTTCACAGATCTAATATTATTCTTGAGAAACATAAAAAGTCTTTCAAGGTCATTTTCAAGTAGTAATTATTAGGTTAATAAATGTTATGGTGAGAACACAACAGTCATCTTGGGAATACATGCAGACATGAAAATATTTTAAAAACCACCACTATTAGGTTTTCCTTTCAAATTTTAAGCTACTGCTAGAATAGGTTCACTTCATTTAGTGACATTCTGTAACGGACTGGTAGGCCTATCGTAGCTGCATGCAACATATTACCTACATATGAAGCAGACTCTTTGGTGAGTCACACAGTATATTCAGGAGAATTTTAGAAAGTCCTTACATCTATTGCTCTCCCTTCTTAAACTCTTAATGCTGTTTTTTTTCTTTCTTTCTGTGGCACAAAGAAAACACAGCTTCCTAAAGCCAAGATGAAGCTCAGCTGTGTGCAACTCCAGGAGAGCCTCGCGGAGCTCCCTGTGCCCCAGGACCAGGATGAGGTGCCAGGGCCACCTGGGAGCTCCCTGCATCCCAGAACCAGGGCCACCCTGGCGCTCCCCGCATCCTGCGGCTGGAGAAAGGTGCTGGGGCCACCCACTATAGTGCTGCTGTAGTCTGCAGTTCCCATGTGGCCCTGCTGGGAAGACTTCCAACCTGCACTACTGCCTGTCTCCARGAGCTGCCGGAAGGGTCAAGCAGAGGCAAAATTCACACTTCACGGAATCTGAACATTGGTAGCTGGCCAGGAATATTCACAAGCTGAGAAGTTCTCAGAACTGGATTCAGATCTGGGCTGCTCTTCAGTCCTTCAGTACTGCCTACTATCACTGCTTTGAGTCAGTTCCCTTTACAACTGGGTTAATAACGTAGCAGAGTTAGGGGAATAACAGATGTTTTGTCAAAATGGCAAAAAGGGATGCAGAAATACTTCACAAACTCCCAAATAATCTAATTTAAACGGATCTAATTTAAATCACAAAGAGCAGAGCAATGTGGATATTTCTGTTACCGTGCAGGCAATGCTGAAGGATCCTCCCCAGTTTATCTGCCARAGGACAAGTTCATGATGAGATTACCACTGCCAGCACCATCATCCCTGCTATATATAGCTGTCTCAGGAAATGCTCTGTTTTAGAGATGAGAATTTTGCAATTCTAAAAACACCAATTGGGACAGTTACTTGGAGGAAACAGGAGTACATGTCTGTGGAAAGCAGAYGTGATTTGGCCTTGAATGTGGAATAAAATCTGTATCTTCATTTTTTTGCATCTTGCATGAATAATACACTTAGAGATGCATCCAATTTTCTAAGAGCAAAATCCAGTTTAGGCTTGGATTTACAGATTAACCTATAAAATGCATATTTTTAATTTCTTGGGGTACTAGGAACCATAATTTTCTTGTGGTACTCTGAAAATCACACATTTTAGATCCAACAAATACTTCTACTTATTCCTACAGTCATTTGCTATAAAAGTAGGTTCACTTGAAAAAACAACCGAAGAAATTAAAAAATAACTCAGGATTGGCTCGGGTGCACACAGCTGCTGTGGCACACAGAATACCGGGGCCAAGAGCTGCATCGCTGCTGCCGGTGGCTGCAACAGTGGTCACGCTCCGTTTAGTCTCCACAGAGCTCAGGGCTTTTGCTCTTCCCAGGCCCAGGACCCGTGTGCATCCCGGAGCCACCCACCTGAGCACTGCTTCTCTTTCCTTCTGTCCTCCACCAAGCTACCACAGCAGTACGCTGAGCTACTCCAGGGGCTGCACAGCCTTCAATACTGTGAAATGCAGGCAAAGAACATTTGTGTCTAACCAAAAAAATGCAATGAAATAGATCTCAAACGTATCMTCAGTAATTTAGGAAAATTGTTCCTACCAATTCTCTCCCATCTTCCATTTCACTCATACAAATCCTGCCTATCTTATAGGGATCGTAATCGCCTCTGCAAATGCTCGCACAGAGTAACTGTCAGTGGTGCTGCTGTAGAGGCGGCCCCTTGAGGCACACTTACCTTGACCCCCTCTCGAGACTTCAAAAAAGCCAGGAGCCTGCTTTCACAGGCAAAGCAGATCTGGACAATCAGGTGGCAATTCATAACACAGACTGGCTTAGAAAAGCTCTTTCTTTTTTATTGCCTTGCTTGACAAACTGAGAAAAATCAAAGAAAAAGCTTCTGCATATTAGATGTTAGACAATTGTAGAAGCTTGCTAAAGCTTACCAATTATTAAACATTTTCCTTCTATCTACACACTCAAAATTAAACACACACAGAGAAAAAGGGAATTCAGAAAGATCAAATGAATGCTTTTAATATAATGATCTTACTTAGTCACATGTAGGAAGATGGCACGAATCCCCAAGGAGAATTTGGCACTATCACATTGTAGTGATTTTTCTGCTTTGTATTTCAGGAGTGGAAAAATGTTTCTAAAAACTTCTGTTCATCTGCTTAGTAACATAGATCAGAACCTAGGAAAGTCTTCTACAGAAACAATTAATTCTTTCTTAAAGCAGATTTTGCTTTGCCTAATTTTCAATTTCCTTCATTTGAATTTCCTTCACTGAGACAACCCGTCTCAGCTTTCCTGGCCTCTATACTGAATCACAGCTCTCTTTCAATTGTTAATTTAGATTTACTATTCCATCTCTCTTCAGATGACACAGCCTGTGAAGGTTTAAGCCTCTTTTTCTCTTGATGTGCAGAATCCAATTTAATAGACTGGCTTTTATCCCATCACAGYTTATGGACCTTCAGACAAGCACAAAGTTCCCAGTGAAGATTCAGACTGCAGGGCCACAAATCTAGTTTATTAACTGTTTAGTAAGCTGCCAATTTATTTATTGATGAGAGTAAAAGAAGAGAGGCACAGGAGTGTTATTTGACATGTAAGTCTGGCAAATACTCTGAGAAACCTTTCTTGATGCCTCACTGTGACTCAGCATCACTGCCATGCTAACTTGCAACTCCACATCTCCACATGATTCAGCTTGTTACTAGATCTGTTACAAGGACCCAGGCTTCAAAGTGCAGAGCAAAACCTGTGCATTGCAGTGCAACACAGTGCTGAATAATAACCAGGAACTACACCGAGGCAGAAAGAAGTTTTAGGTCTCGAAAACGCATACTTGCAAAAAGGTCAATGGTCACAGACTTTATGGGGGTCACTGGAAYAGAGAAATGATGAGCACATTCCAGAAAAAGCATACTGCTCAACAGAGCAAAGGCAACATCTACCGCTGATACCCAGGTAGAGCTCTTCTGGAATTAAGACTGCAGTGAGCAAGAAASCCTAACAGGAGGATCTGCTCAAGCAACAGGGGCACCAGTGCCATTCCAGAGAGGCAGATCTACTGCCTCTGTTAGAAAAATTGCTGCTCTGCTTTTCTGTATTGCCATGTATTTCAGAAAGTCTATAATAATCATTAATAATAGCAGATAATAAAAGAAGCAACAAATAAACAAAAACTTCACCAGGCAATGCAATCTCAAAACTCACAGCAAATGCAAGCTCTGAAAYGATCTCACTGATGACATCAGTGCTGGTTCACATGAAACACGCAATACTGAACCAACAGGTCCCGCTCTGCTTGCCGAGTTACCTACAAAGAGAAAAGCAAGCTGACGAGTGTGACTCCTGCAGCACCCGTCACGCGCTGCACGGCGAAGGATGGCACAGGACTGCCCAGCACAGTCCTCAGCTCCGTTCTGGCTGCACACAGTGCTGCACGCTGACAGCCTAGACACATCAGTAACTCCACAAATTAACAGGACTTTCCATTGGCAGACATTCAACAAAATATGAAGCTATTTTACTGATCCACTAAGTTCACACAATTCAGTATTTTTTTTTTTTAACACGATTCTCTTCAAGGAAGTTCCAAACCATTTAAATATTCTGTGTTGTTAGAAAAATCTGCTTGTAATAGTTGAGGAGAACATCTGATTACCTAAAGAGACTGTCCCAGTAGTAATCACATTTTGTTCAGCATCTCCTACACGTGCTAACCAGCGCCTGTTCTAGACAGGCTAGAGATGGACTATTTGGCAGGACAAAATTGCTTGTCCATGTAATAAAGTGCTTGTCCATGTCATAAACTCATCAGAGATGCTCAAGGCTCAGGGTCTGGCCTCAACAGTCTTCTGCACCAGAATGTCCCCCATATGGTGAGCTGGGGGCTGCAGCCCATAGAGCTGAGCAAGGGGGACCACAGCACCTCGTGGGTGCTCTGTGCCTTGTCTCAGGATGCCGAGCAGCACCAGAGTGCAGTCAGACCTGTCACACATCTCACACTAGGAGTGGTTTTGCCAGTCCCACAGCTAACAATTTCAGCACTAGTCAGATAGCATAGTTTAGTATTACCTGCAAATAAAAAAAAAAATATATTTTTCTTTCTGTGTATGCCATAAATCACATTTGTGACCGTATCTATGATAGTTTAACTTCAGGTTCTCCCCGTTTTCTTATCCAGGTAGAAAACTGTTCGGACCTTATTTTATTCAAGTAACCTTGATATTCAATCAAGATATAGATGAAATTCTAGCCATGTGCTTCAGTTTCCTCATTAATTCTAGGCACTAATGTAGATTTATGATTATTAGACCTTTTAAAAACAAGTTGCTCAACATTCCATCTACACGTTTACCTTACATTTTGATTAGCCAATCTAACTAAATGACAGGAAATAATTGCTGAATCCCTTGTGATTTCTAAAATATATCAATATCTAGAGTTATTAATTCATAATCACACTCTCTACTATTACATTTCTATCCCACTATTACATTTCTATCCCAAAACAAATTTTTGTTGTAATTAGATCAAACATTCTTGACTCATGCGTGTTACTGTGTTTGGTTGTTTTTTTAAATGGTAACCATATTTACACAACCCTTAATTTTGTGAGATTCATATTCTGGAAGGATATTTTGGAAGGGCAACCATTTCATCCCCCAGCTGCTTTGGGCAGGGCAAACACTTGTTTCTGCTCCACCAGGAAATAAACAACCTGGAACCTCTGGCCCTTTCTCCGAGAATGGTGTTAGGTTCAAAATGTCTTTTTTAAAATCAATTCTATTTCTTTCCATTTCTCTCTCTCTATTTGGCAACAACTTGACAGTTCCAGTCTGAACCAGGAAACTTCCATGAAAAAAAGAATTGTTTACATTAAACATTTTAACTTTGAGAGCGTTCTTTGGCAAGAAACAAACAGCCAAGACATTACATTTCTCTGAGGTCATGCAGAAGGGAGGCACACACACAACTCTAATTCCACTAGCATCTTCTATGATGAATACTTCATTTTTAAAAATTTCTTTTACTATTTTGCATCGCAGTACAAAAAAAAGTGATCATAAAACAGCACAAGGAAAGGATGAAGTTAATTCACTTGCTTGTAAGACTCACAGATAAAGTTGTGACGGATGCTGAATAAATAAATCTAAAATCTAGATAAACGTGTGAGGATTGAGATAAGGGCCTTGTCTCCGTGCTGTTTCCGCCAAGGTTTGGTGCCCCGCAGGCCGCTGCGCCCGGCTCGGCCCCGCTGCGGGAACCGGCCCCGCTGGGCTGGGGCGCCTGAGCCGGTCACGGCGGCTGCCCGAGCACGGCAGGGCCCCACAAGGAGCTACTCCAACCTCCTCTCAATCCCTGCGTCCACACGAGGGAAAGCAGAGGTGACTCAGCAACTGCCTTCAATAATTTAGGTACTTGCAGACCCAGATGTACTTACTTCAGCAGTAATTCAGCCTTCTGTAGAACAAAATTTGCATGACACTGAGCTAAGCTTATCCTAGGTAAAACTCACAAGATAAGGGCCACAGATCTATTACTATTTTATGACTCAGGTTCTTGTTTCAATGAGACATAAGAGAATCAATATTTTCGTAATGGGAGTTGATAAAAGGGAGAAACAAAAACTGGAATTGTAAGTCAGCTACTGTAGGAGATAATAAAACTAAAAGCACTTATCAGTCACAAACCCATTTTAATGTTTCATAGAGATATAACTGTAAAGGCTAATAAACCATACCAATATGAATATGCATTTGTTTTACTGGAGTTAACTTTACTGGAGTTAATGTCTTCAAGCCCACTAAATCCATAAACAGGCAGATACTGAACGGACCTTTCCAAACTTCCTCTCTAGCCAGGCCTGCATCAGCAGGGTAGGATCAAGCATTGCTACGTTTCTTCGTTTGTAGTCAGTGGTGTCAGTCAATGGCTGCTCAGTACGTCTCCAAAAGGAGTCACTGTCTCCACTGAAATGGAAAGTATGAACCGCATCACTTGACATTTTCTATATACATTAGTTTATGACAGATAGCCTATTTCAATTGCAGCAACTTTCCTGTAAGTAGAAGCTGGAAATTTTAAGAACCAAACTGACTAACACGGTGCAGCGCCCAGCTGTACTGCGGTAGACAGAAAAGCCTTCCATCAAAAAGGCTGCAGTTGTGACACCCGCTGAGACACGCCAAAAAGCTTGAGTTTGGGGAATGTGTCATTTGAAGAGAGAAAGGGAGATRCTGACTTCTCTGCTTGCTGCCGCTTACAATGCAGATTACGAGTGTCTTTGCACAGCGGCTTGTGGGAGACAGACGGAGGCAGGTCCCAAATCATCCTGTGCAGGACGGCACCGGCAGTGCAGCCTCCCGCTGCGGCRAAGGCGAGTCCTGGCCTTGCGGCCCCACGCAGCCGAGCTAAGGCCAGGACTGCCTTGACACAACAGCTCTCGCAATGCGACGCAGCAGCCTTGTGGGGAGCCCTTTGGGCTGCCTTTTTAATTAATATTTCCTCCTACAAATACCTCTTCCGGCCATAAAGGGCTACTTGGACAAGTGCAGGTATGTTCAGCCCAAGGCAGTCAATTTGAAAAGCACCTCTTTTTCTTCCTAACAATAAAGAAGACTGAAAACAGCTGGATGGGGATTACTCCTGTATGCAGTTTAAAATAAAATTATGTTCAAACATTGTTTTTAGTATAAATTGCACAGATGGCATTCTACTGTATTACACCGCTTACTTCTGTAGCCAAGTCCCTGAAGCTCTGACCATTCTGTATCCAGCAGAKCGCTGTTCTTCCTGGGTCCAGGAAAGATGAATGTCCATACAGCCGACCAATGAATAGGGCAGAAATTCCACCTACAGCTGGAACCTGGGATTTCTGTCTTGGCATGAAGTAATTCTTGGTGCTTTACAAAAGAGAAAATGCAACTATGTGCAAAGCTTACAACGTCAAAATGCAATTCTTACACATTCTTCTCACCGGTATTTATGCTCGTGCAAGAAAGAAGAATATTTTGTCTTTGGGATCCCTACACTGATTCTCAGTCTACAGAAAATAAGAGCAAATTCACCCGACAACAACCAGATACGTAATAACCAGGTTAGCCTTTTGCAAGAGCTGCCACAACTTATAAATTTCACTTGACTCCTAATGTTATTAGGACATGTTTCAGTGTTCATTTTCTTAGAGCAGACACTAGTTAATTGCTTTTATTTCAAGGCTTAGCTTTATACAATTATTTTATGGGGAACAAATGTAATCTTTATTTAATATAGGTATSATCTGCGACTCAACATAAAAAAGAAATTCTCCTTGAAGTGTAGGAATTTAATCTGTGATTCCAGATGTGCAAGAAACTAATCAAGGGATAACTTCTAACTGCAGAAAGTTGTTATATGTGAAATATGTGATAGATCTGGATTAATCCATTGAAGTCCAGAGGCAGCCATACTGAAATTTATTTTAAATAGCATTAATTATCTTCTTTCCACTTTGAAGTATTCCTAATCTTCTGTGATTTGCTGACAGTACCCCAAAGTACATCACAGTTAGGTCATCACTTACCTGGTACCACTGCTTGCAATTGTCTTTGTGTTCTTCAAAATAGCACAGAACAGCTTATTTTTAGATAATTTTCAAGGTGAGGTATGTAGGATATTTTCCTAGGTCTTCGCTTCAACATTTTCAAAACTGCAAGTCCATGCTAACTATTCCCAGTAGTCTAAAAGGCTTCATTTAAGCTAAGCAGCTGATACTTGGAGTTCTCATATCAAATATCATAGTTCACTGAATGTAGCTGCAAGTTTTCCAGGGGAAATTTCTTATTTTTCCCAGTTCAAATAAACTATTATACTTTAAGGATTATGACCATAACTGTGGTATTTGCAAGACAGCTAAGAAAAGAACACAGCTGCCTGATGTCATTAATGGATTGTAACCAAGAGAACAGTATCAGTTTTCCCAAGCAGTTTGGGAATCCGTTCTTAAGAAGATTATTGAAGAATCCGTGGTAGAGGCAACTGTATAAAAAGGAGCAGAACAAGAACTGAAGTTCTTCCTTGGGGAAGTGCGCTGGCAAGTATGATGACTTCAGGAAAGTCACAGAAAGAGTAGATATTAAATTAGATCTCAGATGATTATCTTCTATATTTGCAGATTTGTATTCAACTTCTTAAATTCCTATATACCCATTTTAATTCTTCCCCACCAAAACAACAACAAGAAAAAAAAATCCCCAGCTCCTTTGAATCTAATGAGAGTAACTTGGTTGCAATGAGAAGAAACTTCTTATATCCAGCTTTAGACTGATACTTCATGTGTGCAGAGATTCATTGACCAATTCATTGAGAGTTTAGCTGCTGGCAGTATTATCAGTCTTTCCCCAAAATAAACAGCATGAAGAACCTCCTATCTGCATAAGACAGCTGCCAAAGAATTAAGAAATACAGAAGCTATTCATTTCTTGACAGATATTCTCTTGGTAAAAACCAGATACAGGTCCCCCATGTAAGCAGTCTTCCTTCATTCCAGAGCGTGTTCAGAGAAGGAAATGTATTTACATGGAGCTGAAGACCAACCATTCACATGCGGAGTTCTTTAGAGGATGCTGCTGATTTACAAATACTGGGACAAAAATAAACCCATCTTGTCTGTTTTACCAGCTGCAGACCTGACGGAACCAGAATACTGGAGGAAGAAGAAAAATTAAAACAAACCCAAAACACTGTACACACCAAAAGAGAAATCTGAGTGAATAACCTGCCACAAGCTACGGAGGAAGAGAGCTAGGAAGGCTCTTGCAGAGTCGAAGGAAAGGAGGAGCCAGCCGGCTAGCACAAAAGCAGAGCTTCGCTGAACTTCAAACTCTTAGTCCTTCACAACATCTTCACCACTGCTTAATGCAAAGACAACAACCATGAGCAACAGAAGTGCTTATGTTCGCATGTTAAACCTGAGAAAACCTCAACAAAACAAAAGAGTACCCAATTGGCAAGTTGTTTCCCAAAGCAGCATTTAAAACTTGTTGGCTGTGCATAAGGTACAAGATAAATAACTGCTAAAGAAAGAAAATGAGATAAAAGACTAAAAAAAAGAAAAATTCAACAGCAACAGAAGCAAAAAGGAAAAAAAAAGAATTCCTTTTGCACATATCTTTGAATTTAGGCATCTGTAGAACAAAATATTACACAGATCAGAATTGTAAATGAATTAAATATAATTTAAGATTATTATAAGCAGAGCATGGCAGTTCCTACAGTCTGCAGCATGAACACAGATGCTGGTACCAGCTGTGCTTCCACTTTCCTGAGCCTGGGAACAGGGTGGGAAGCTGCAGTCAGCCAAGATGCACTGACCAGATGCAGTGAGGACCCCARCTCTAACTGAAGCCTCTTCCTGCCCTCCRTAACTAGGCACACAGGGCTAAAACTAAGAACACAGGCTAACTTTGCTTTACTTCCAAGGAATCATTTGTGTAGATTTATTTTTGGTCTCATATACAGGCCTGATTTATAATTCAGTTCTACACAGCTCAGTTCCCCAATCCCCATCTAGTCATTAAGCAAATAAAGCAATTATTTGGATGTAACAGCTTTCATATTTGACATTTTAATGAAATTTTATTTTGACTTTTGTGACTGAACTTGGAAAGGTTGATCAAGCATATTTATATGAATAATGGAAAAATTAGTTCAGTTCCTGATCTCCTGGGAATGGAAAAAGAAAAAGCAACCTGCTCCTCTTTTATTGCTTTCCTCTATACAAGCCAGCAAATAAAGCTTTCCAGCCCATCACTGCCACCTAAGGGCACATTTTCCCCAGGACAGTCTCATTTTCACATTGGTTTTGCCCAGGCACAGGCACACTATTCCGTTTGAGATTTGCAGAATTGCCCACGTCCATCACTCACGTTACACCGCTGTTGGCAAAGACACAACAAAAACTAGGGTGAAAATATAGAACTTGAACTGCATTTTTAGTCAAGAAACGTCATCATGAATATGAACGTTCAAAATGGAGATTAATATGGAACAGAAGCTATTTTTGGCCAAGATGGGCAGTTCATACAATAATCATGACTTGAGGACTCTCTAGCTGCCTGCACAAGTGCAGGGGCTGTTGTGCACATCCAGTATGGCCTGTGTGCCCGCAGCCACGGCTGCACAGCTGAAGAGATGGCACCGCGTGCCTCACTGCTCAGCTGCGCAGGGCAGGAGTTCAGGACTCCAGTCTGCGATTGCTCTGCATGTTCTTATGCCGTGGGGAGCAACAAGTGAGCTCACCAGTAATGAATGTGCCAGCAGCAGGCCTACTAGAGAAGTTATCTTAAGGTTAAATAGGGGGATAAAGGCAAGCAAGCAACATAATCACTACACAACATGCCTGTGAAACATCCCCTTCCATCTCTAATGGTTTCTGTCTGGGTCATCTTTCTCCCTCYGATAGTTTAAGCAGCTATACGCCCTGCTCCTGACTCGAAAAATGACTCAAAGTATTTCTTTGAGCAGCCTTGCAGGATGCTTAACTAGTTCCTGAAAAGGCGTAGGTTCCTCCAGGAAACTGAGTGGTTCTCCACAAGATGCCTGGGATCAGTACGTACCTCTAGGGGCAGCTCTGGCTCGGGAGCTGTGGAGCTGCCCTGGGTGGCAGTGCAGCTGCAGCTGCAGCGCCGGCCCTGCCGCGCTCTCCCCACGTGCAAYGTCGGCCCGCGCCAGCGCCCGGCCTCGGCACGAGCTCGAGAGAGGCGTAGGCAGGGAGTTAGTGGCCAAACACTCACCGGGACCTTTCTCGTTCCACAAATCCCTTAGCCTTCCTGCTTCAGCTGCTCTGTAGTGCCACTGTTCTACAGCTTCTCTGACG
>NW_020455538.1:779550-781226 GCF_003342845.1 Nothoprocta perdicaria
CAAAGAGATGTGTGTGGTCACTCTTGTAATAAATACCAATATTTTTGTTTCTTTTGCAGTTACTCACCACTCATCTTAAGATAGAGAGATTAAAAAAAAAACAGCACAAATTTTACCTCCGAGAAGCAGGAATGAGAATTTATGTCTGTTCTGCATACGTGAAATGTTTTACCTCAGYTTCAGATAACCCAGTGATCACTTAATCCAAGTAGGCAGTTAGCTGAGGCTCCTGGTATCTGTTAACAAGATAAGAAACCCGTTCCAAGACGGCAGTAGCTCCTTCTGCTCCRGTTTCCTTCTCGCAGGATCCCAAGCTGGTAAGAGGTGGGGAAAGCAGCACTGATGCTGTGCGTCTCCTGCCTAAAGAGGGAGCCTGAAGCCACGCTCAAGGTGAGTTCCAGATGTACATTCAGACACAGCCGCAGTGTCTTTGCCAGGTATTTGCAGAGGCAAAACATGGACTATGAACATCTCTGCGTAAAACACGGATCTGACTCCTGCTCTACACATGAACTGCCCCCTTCTCCTGGCAGATCAACACACAGGAACGTAAGTCCACAAAACTTCAAAGCAACAGCTAATCCAACGCACCAAACCACTAACTTGGGAATAAGTGCCGTTTCATGAGTCAGTGACTGTCTGATAGAAGTCCTTGCTTGGGGGAATGCTGAAATTTGCAAGATAAATTGCAACTTCTAGCAATTTATCTTTTTTTTTTTTTTTGGACAAAATTAAAACCACAGATGAAATCATTTTCCTATAGGAAAAAAAACAGGGTCACATTATCAACCAATTCTGAATGCAGGTAGTACTTTCAAATACCAAAAGGAACAACAAAAACAGGGCAATGCAAAGTATCTTTTAATTAACCAATTCCAAATATAAAGCAAATCATTAATGCAAGTTAAGCTATCTTTTAAAAAGCCAAAGGATCATCTTTATAAAGTTACTGTTATGTTTCAGATATTGGATTTTCCTTCATTTTCAGTATGACACAAAATATCAGAAAGTGGAAAAAATTCCATTCTCATTAAAAAAAATGAACTGTATCAATGATATTCTTAAATAATGTCGGATTTGAAGTGATGTGACAGCAGAAACAAACCCTAGTGATGCAACATCCTCTTAGCATTAGCATGGCAATTGAGAAACAATTACTGCTGAGAACTGGCCGTAACATTCCTGAGTATATTATCACAGCTTCTCTCAAACWTAAATYGACCTCTTCAATTCCAGTGACACGGACTACAATGCAACCAGAAACAGACACAGAGGRGAATGTAAAGTTTGTGCAATAGTGTGCAATCAACATCTAAACAGATCTTAACAGAATGAACATAATGGCACAAAGCGAAAACTCTCCAGGAATCTAGAGACTGATTGAACAGATTTCAATTCTCAMGGCAAATCCAAGGAAAACCGTTAGCAGTCTGACTTTTCGGGTCATCTTCTTTAGCCGCGTAATGTTCAACTTCCAAATTCGGGTTTTAGATGTTAGTTGAAAGTCTTATTTTCTGGAAACTGCAGTAAGAAGGAAAGTATGAGATAACTGTACCATGYACCTACACCAACCAAGCACCACTCGGTTTTCGCCATACAAGAACGAAACAGGGCAGCACCAAATAATATTCGTGCTCTATGCTGGCATGTGGAAACACATGCAGTTATGATTGCTT
>NW_020455538.1:783063-784851 GCF_003342845.1 Nothoprocta perdicaria
TGGTAGAGACCAATATATTTGTTACTTTCCAATATCCCCTAATTCCACAAAGATTTTGCACCTCTTTTTAATATCACCTGTTAGTTAGCCTATTTGTTAGCCTAGATCGAAGACATACTATCAGTCAGTGCAAATTATGTAAATTCCACTGAAGTCAGTGACTTGCATCTCCAAGTGATTCAGGGCAGTATTTCAAAACTACAAATTAGAAATTAAAAAACGTCCTACTCATCTTCCTCCTCCCTCCCTTTTTTTTTTTCTTTTCTGAAATGGGAATCTAAAAGCTCTGCTTTAAACATACGAAAACACAGAGCAGTGTTATAGAGGGATTTGCCYCTATCCACCAGAGATGCCTTTTTGATAAAAAAATGCATTTAGAGCAACTTTGAAATCATTAGTCTACATTTCCCTCGCTTACAGAAAGAGCCATCTGAGCCCTACATGAAGGCAGACCWGTTTTCTGCACATCAGACTTGAAGTGGCTCAAATCAACTCGTATAATCTTCGATGATTAGTTTTCTTTTCAATCTTGTTTTGTCTTCACACTTACAACACTTCCTCTAATAAGACTGATTTTCATCGGTTGCAAACTCAATAGTTTGCAATGATTATTAATTTAACAATATGCACAAAATTTACCACTTTTCTATTTAATAAATGTATAGCAGTTATTTAAAAGACATGCATATACTAATTCTCTTCAGTTATTAATTATGAATAATGTCACTTTTTTCTCAGTTATTTCAGGCATAATTTGTGTCACACTGTTTGCCCTGTAGTACAAATGAGACACATGAACAACACATTTAAGCATTAGTTTGTGAAATAAGTGCATTGGATGACTAGGAAAGAAACGTTACTCAAACACTGAATTATTAAACACCAACACAAAGTATAAACAAAACAAGGTACAGAAAATATCTCCTTTAAAATGAAATGGTTGATTCTTCAATATTTTAAAAACACTAGAACACATTTTCCTCATACTTTATTTTTATTCATACACTGAGAAAAAAAATCTTTTTTTTTTAATGTCTGGTTGCTCAGATCACTTGTCAAATGGCACTACTCAGACTGACAAGTTTATTCCCTCTGTACCTGCATCAGAAGCTATTTCCCTCATATTCTTAACCAGCGACTTCCATCATTCCACAATAATCTTTTAGCTGTCTGAATGTCTGGATTTGTTGTTATTCTAAAATGAGTATCTGAAGTGATCTAGTATGTATTTAATCATAACCTTCTTTGTAATTACTGTTTTAATAAGAGGAAATCAGATTTATTTATCCATTTAAATAAAAATGCTGTTTAAAGTTATTTTTAATAAACATTCTTGCTTATCCATTTAGTAAATCATGCAGTTAAAAGACCCCCACCAAAATATCAGCAAGTTAAAAAGAACAAAAAAATACTGGTGTAGCAACATTGTGTTAATATTCACTAGTGGTTGTCACAATTAGCTAGGAGTCTAAAMAACTGCTTTGCCTGCAAAATCTGCAGATCTGTCTGCCCGATTGCTTTGGGCTGAAGCATTTAAGTATTCCCAAAAGCCTTACAAAACCAGCTGACATGAAGACATGCAATTCTGTTTAAGGTACAGAGTATGCCCTCTTGTGTAAGCAGTTAGAATGGCAGCCATGTTTCCTCAGCCACCAAAGAGACTCAGGAATACTAGTTTAAAAATACAGATTCCCTGGATTTGATAGTACTATATTTTGCTGCTCAGAGTTCCAGTTCAAACCAGGAAACTTGGAAAATACTAGCACAGTATTGCTGAAAACAGTGGGG
>NW_020455538.1:786626-789356 GCF_003342845.1 Nothoprocta perdicaria
GCATGTTCAAGATTTCCTTTAATATAAAAGGTTACCATCCCAGGACAGCCAGTACACTGCCGCTTGATCAACTCATGCTGAGGGTGTGAAGGCAACCCTGAAATTAGAAACATTTGTCAGAGTTCGTTTATATTAATCACCATTACTTCAAAGACAAAAGCAAGTCATCATAAACTGTATAAAAATACGTCAGAGGGAAAGGAATATTAAGCCCACTGCCAAGGGAAACATCCAACCTAGAGTCTCCAAACACTATGGGTGACTAAATGGCAGTACTACAGTACACCAATGCATGTCGCTCCAAGGCATCWCCTGCTCCGAAGCCAGGCCAACCTACCCGGGAAAATGACTTTCTCCACCCGAGGATCTGACTCGAGAAATTGAGCAACAGCCAACGCATTGTGGAAATGTTGCTTCATCCGGAATTGCAATGTCTTCAAACCACGATTGCACATATAGCAGTCGAAAGGAGATGGAACAGYTCCAAGAGCTACAAAAATTAAAGGATAAAAGACTTCTTTTTGTGGATATAAYAAAGKATAGTACTAATTTTTAAGCTAACCCCAAAAGCAGATACAATCTCTGCTGATTCCTGCTGAAACTTGGCTTCCATCTGCACAGAACTTACCTTGGACCTTGAAAACTCAAGCACAGCATTCTAACACAAAGGTTTCAATATTCTATAGTTAGAACTACGTAATGGGAAAGACAAATCTGATGTCATTGCTTCTCACCATCTCACATACGTGAGAAAAAATGACGTGAATTAAAAATTGCAGRCTTGAGGATGCAATCCGTTAGACTTAACATACCTTTACTATTTCTGTAGCAGACAAGAGGCAGATAAACACTCCTTCTTATTAGGTAGTAAAATTCTCTYGTTAAAAAACAAACTATGCATGAAAACTTTATATTAGCTGAATCCTCTGATTTGTATACGAGTTTAAGAAATTCCTAATATAACTGAGGTAAGTTAGATGAAATTAAAYGCATAATTTAAAGGTCTCTTTCTCCTAATGTGTGAGGTCAAGTGAATATTGGAAAAGATTGAGACCGTGGCAAAAAGCAYACAACTTTAATCCTGCAGTGACAGATGGGGCTTGGATTCAAGCAGCTACCACCAGTTCATCCCAGTTCGTCAGTCCCCTGAACTGCACACAGAAAAGGGACAGGCCATAAAACCAAACAACCCTGATTTCATCCCTGATTTTGACCATTKGTTGTCAGGCMCTGAGATTTAAGAACAACACCTTTCTTCRACACTATATACAATCTAAATGGTAAAAAGCAAATAAATAAACCCTAGAACACATGATAGAAAAATACCCAGTTATGAGGTACTTTTGAGAGAAGATTAATGTCATTAACTTTATTCGACCAKGAAGCCGTGGGGCCATCCTGAAAGCTATCATGCTTGTGCAGCACTGTGTTAAATACTTTGGAAAAACRAGGAAGAGAAATAGGTCTCCTATATGTATTTTACTTTTCCTCTCTACATATTTGTATCTCCTCACATTTACCTGCTTGGGCTACATCTCTAGAGACAGAGTTCATGCTTGTGTGTGTGTGTGCGACATGCTTTCCATTATGAACTGGCGTATTTGAATATAACAATCAAATATAATGCATTTGATGGTATTCCCTACAGGAACTACTTACAGTTTTGTAAGAATTTGAGCCTTTCATAAAGATCATCACAATTTACTGAAACAAGTCCCATCACAACATCGCTGTGCCCTAAAATAGAAGGAAAAACATGAAAACAGTATTAGTCACTGCACCTAATTGATAGAAAGCAGGACTTCATCCAGAAATTAAAGGTGTTCTTGTGGAACGGATATGCAACACATACTGCTGCTTTAACAAGAAAAATCAGGAGCAAGAGTGCTTCCACTTTTATCTATGCCACAATCAGAACATGTGGTTACAGCACAAGGGAGAGCATTCAAGTTGTATTTTAGACCGGATGGTTTGGAAACACCACAATGAATATGCTTTTGAACAGGTTCCAACATAGCCATACAAATTCTGCCTTCACACTTAATATCTCTGCTGGCAGCTACTCAGGTGATGTTGCTTTGTTGTGTTGCAGCCAGAGTAAAGCTAACATGGCTATGAGCACCTACAGACAGCATACTTCAAAGTCACGCCAGTATTTCTTTCTTCGAGAACAGTTTAGGAGCTATTGAGACTCCTCAGACTAGAACTCATGGTCTGTCTAAGAATCACTGGCAAACGTGCCCGTTTTTATGAACTGCCTGCAGCTGCTGGCAGAAAGCAAGGCAGCCAGAGCAGGTGGAGTTGGAGCAGACAGCAGGAGAGGAAGCACAAGAGGAAATGGGCATACACAGTATGATCAGAAGCCAAAGCTCTGACTGGCAAGGCTGCATAAGGAAATGCTATGTGCAAGAGAGACAGGATTTGGAAGGCGATTTCAAAGGCTGGATTCCAGTGAACGGCATCAGGACAGAGTGCTTCTACAACAAGCTCTTACTGCACAGCACCGATTATGCCAGCAGCCAGCAACCACAAAGGGACCAGGGCTCTGTGAGGTGACCCCAGTCACCTGTGGCCTGCCRTTTAGATTTACGGATGCTGTACGTGTACATGGTGCATTCCCAACAGCCRGGACTTCTCCATTCTGAACACTGTAAAACCAGCCAAGCCTGGAGGGAGCATGGTTTGAAAAATAATGTTTTATCTCATGGACTTGTTCGTTCCATTAAGGCA
>NW_020455539.1:0-2702 GCF_003342845.1 Nothoprocta perdicaria
CAGAACTTCCTCCTCGAGCTGCGCCCTTCGCTGGCCCCTGTGGCTCCAGCAGCAGCAGCTCTGCCGCCCGCGGCCGCTCGCCTCACAAGTGGCCCCAGCCGCACGGTCGCGCATTGTCGCACGGCCGCTTTGGTGCCACCGCCCGTCCCGCCCGGGCCCTGGGGCCGCCCTGCAGCCCCGGCTGCCCTCGCCGTGCCCAGGGCCAAGGGAAGCCCTCACAGCCCTGCAGGGCTCCTTTCCATTTCCCTTTCCATTTCCCTTTCCCGTCCCCTTTCCCTTGCCCGTCCCCTTTTCCTTTTCCAGAAAATTTAGAAAAGAATTTTAGAAAATGGAAAAATTCTTATTTTAAAGTTGTAAAATTTGGAAAATTTTAGAAAAGAAAAGTATTTTTAAAAATTCTTAATGATCCTCCCATCCTTAATCCGGCATGTTGCTAAAAAAAACCCTGCAGGATGCTCTAACCCCCTGAACCAACTAGTCCTCAAGGGAGCTCAGAAATACTCAGAAGCATCTGGGATCTGATCTTCCCTGCTTTACTCCCACTCCTCTAGAGGCTAAATTATTACAAAGCATCAAAGTCCTCATGGACTTCAACCGATGTTCATTCAACTGTCTGGGCTCATGGTTCAATTCCACAGTGAGGATAAAGGGATCCCGACTCGGGCACACCAGTAGGCGATGCACAGACACTGCATCACACAGACTGCATGCCCTCATCCCCTGAGGATCAGCAAGAAGCAGCAAGACACATGCAACAGTGGATATTACAGACAAACATTTTGAAAATCTGAAGTTGCTTTTCTTGCTATTCCAAAAAATAGCAGGGGTTTCCAATCAGTTCCTTCAGGGTAACAACTGCACTCTGTTTCTAACATTTCTGATAAAACTTTGATTTTTCAGGAATAATTGCTCTATCAAGGTATTTAAATGAAGATGATGTTTGAAGTGACATTCAGTTTGTAGGTGAAAACCATCCCACAGGAGAAGTGGGGAGTGAAACAGCACTTGCTTCCCATGATGGCAAGTGCCTGTCAACCTGCTAACCAATCGTTCCTCCAAAGATCAGACCCACTGAGACAGAATCATGTTTCAGGGAGGACAATACTAAGTTATCCGATATCTCTGCTGGGTGAATGACAACCATAAATTTAAGGCAGTTTCATGTGTTCTCAAAAGGGATAGTTCAGGATATTTTTCCTTTTAGGAAATACCAGCTGCTACAAAACTGGGGTATGTCAGGATATTGACTCTTGGGATGGTATACACAGTAGAGAGTTTATATACACACACACAATTGGGCAAGAAAGGGGAAATTAGAGAAAAACATCGGGCCTAACAGAAGTTGCAGCATTACAGAAGCTTGCTTGGGGTGAGAGACAGTTGCCACCTCCAGGATGATTGGTACATATGGAATCTCCTCCTCCACGATTCCCTCAGCAACACAGTCTGCCCTCCTAGCACATGGGAACAGGAGTGAATGAGGAGTGGCGCAGAATGGAGACACCACGGCCAAACTCTGTTGTGCTTCCTGCAGAGGTAGGAACCTGATGGGGTCATGCAGCTCATGAGCGAATGGAAGGTGGAGAGGATTAAAGACACCACGGCCAAACTGTTATACTGCCTGCAGAGGTGGCAACCTGTTGGTGCCATGCAGCTCATAAGCCACACAGTATGATAGGATGTCTGGTGCTGGGCCAATCCTGGTGGCAGATCGGTCCCCTCAGATGGTCTTTGCTTGAAACTTTTCCTCATTATAAACTCATTATAATACCAACACAGACCTCCATCCCAAAAGTGCCCTGCCTCCAAAGCAGGACTACTCCTCACTGCACATGCTCTCTAGATTTTTGATTGACTGTATTTCTAAAGGAAGGCAAGAGAACTTTTCACCAATCAGTAACAAAAGTAAGTATGACTAGAGTCACTCAAGCTCCATGAAAATGTAAAAGTAAGATTCAAGATGAAATAAGGAGGGAAGAAGTTGGGGGGAATGCTGCAGTGGAACCTCTGTTTTAGTCCATGAGTTGAACCTGTTTTTCTCCCCCTCAGGTCGGGATGGTGCCTGAGGAGACTCCTCGAAGTTGAGAAACCTCTCCCATTTTATTGGGTGGGTGATTATTGCCCATTTGTAAATTAGAGCTAGCTAAGAATCCCATGTGGTTCTAGGGAATGTCCTGTACTGGCATCTGAAACCTGCTTCGTAAATGTTGCATTGGATTAAATCATATTATTCATGAATGTGACTACCTGTTTTGAATGCAGTCAGACCCTGTGCTCTGCCAGTAGGGATGGGGACAAGTTCTTGGTGGGGAAAAAGCAGATTGAGCTGCCCTGGGCACAGAGCTGCCCCTCCCATGTCCTATAGAGCATCCTAGGGAGAAACTGGAGCCAGGGAGTGGATAGGATGGAAGAAATAGTGCCCCGAACTGAGCAGAAAGTGTTCCCAGGAGCACTGCATGAGATTGGTTCCTCTTATGACCTGATTCCAGGTGCAGAACAGGCCCCCATGTGTGTTTGGCGTGCCCGGCGGGAGGTCKGCAGCAGCGTGGAGCGTGCCAGAGCAGCGAGCTGGTTGGCACCATTGCCTGGGCACGTGCAGGAGCAGCCGGGAGCAGCAGGAATGCTGCGCAGGAGAGTGAGAACAGCCCCCGCGATGTGTGTGCCAGCCTGTGCCCCGGGAGGGAGCCCGCGGAGCCCTGCAG